>NC_053023.1:120467705-120604448 GCF_003073215.2 Triticum urartu | reverse complement strand
AGCTTCTTGTCCACCAGGGTTTGGATGCATGTTTGGAGTCCGGTCAGCTCTCCTTTTTTACCCCAAGACAGGCCGGTCTCCTTCCAGGAGGTGAGCCGCGTAGGGGGTCCGGACCGAAACTCGGGGGCTGCGACCCATTCGGGGTCGCACGGCTCAGTGATGTAAAACCATCCCGATTGCCACCCCTTAAGGGTCTCCACAAAGGAGCCCTCGAGCCACAGGACGTTGGCCATCTTGCCAACCATGGCACCGCCGCACTCCGCCTGGCTGCCGCGCACCACCTTCGGCTTAACGTTGAAGGTCTTTAGCCATAAGCCGAAATGAGGGCGGATGCGGAGGAAAGCCTCGCACACGACGATAAACGCCGAGATGTTGAGGACGAAGTTCGGGGCCAGATTGTGGAAATCCAGGCCGTAGTAGAACATGAGCCCCGGACAAATGGATGCAGAGGGAATTCCAGTCCGCGGCGGAAATGGGGGAGAAATACCACCCTCTCATGGGACCAAGGAGTGGGGATGAGCTGCCCCTTCTCGGGGAGTTGGTGCGCGATGTCGCTGGCCAGATATCCGGCCTTCCTCAACTTTTTGATGTGTCCCTCTGTGACGGAGGAGACCATCCACTTGCCTCCCGCTTCGGACATGACTTGGGAGGGTTGAGGTGGTAGTGCGGACTTGGGCGCTAGAGCTCGAGTGCGCAAGAACGGATAGGCAGAGGAGGAAGAAGGCGTGGGTAAAAAGGTGGATCCTTATCCCCTTATATGGGTGGACGCAATTATATGTCCCCACCAGCCTGGTAAAACTTGCTTATCTCCAAGCGCCATAATCAAAGGTGCGGTTGGGTTACCCACGACCGTATTGATGAGAATCCCGAAATGAGGGGACACGATCTCTGCTTTGACAAGACGTGCCAAGGAAACCGCCTCGCATAACGCGCTAAGGTGGGATAATGAAACGATTGGGATAAAGGCTTGGCCGTGGGGTGTCGCACCACGGAATACGTCAGTAGATTAGATTTGTGTTAATATTATTATTATCTCTATGGCAATATGTGGAAACTTATTTTGCAGAGCCGGACACTATCTTTGTGTTCAAGATCTTCTATGAAGTATTTGGAGGAGAAACCCGCCTTGCAATGCCGAAGACAATTTGCGCGCCAGACTCGTCGTCATTGAAGCCTAGTTCAGGGGCTACTGAGGGAGTCCTGGATTAGGGGGTGTTCGGATAGCCGAACTATACCTTCAAGCCGGACTCCTGGACTATGAAGATACAAGATTGAAGACTTTGTCCCGTGTCCGGAAGGGACTTTCCTTGGCGTGGAAGGCAAGCTTGGCGATACGGATGTTCAGATCTCCTACCATTGTAACCGACTCTATGTAACCCTAACCCTATCCGGTGTCTATATAAACCGGAGGGTTTTAGTCCGTAGGACAACATACACATCAACAATCATACCATAGGCTAGCTTCTAGGGTTTAGCCTCTCTGATCTCGTGGTAGATCAACTCTTGTAATACCCATACCATCAATATTAATCAAGAAGGACGTGGGGTTTTACCTCCATCGAGAGGGCCCGAACCTGGGTAAAACTTCATGTCCGATGCCTCCTGTTACCATCCGACCTAGACGCACAGTTCGGGACCCCCTACCCGAGATCCGCCGGTTTTGACACCGATAGTGCTCTTCTCGTTGGATAGCTTGAGGGCCTGCTCCTTCAGCTCGTCCCGCTCTACCTCCAACTCCTTCACCTTGCCGGCATGGGCCAGAGCTTGGGCATTGAGTTCCTCTTTGTGCCTCTGCTCCAGCTCGCGAGTCCGTTGCACGACAAGGGCCTCGAGCTCCTCATCCTTGCCGCGGAGCGTTGCGGCAAGCTTCGCCTCACGCACGGAGAGGTCCTCTTCCTGGGAATCCAATGTGGCTTGATGCTGGTTCCGGGCAGCCTCGGCCGAGGCAGCCATGTTCGCCGCCTTTTCCTGGGTCTTCTCGATGTCAGCCATCTTCATGGTGAGCTCTACATCGCGCTTGGCCAATTCCCCCTGAAAGGCCCTCAGCTCCTCGCGAGTCTGGTGAAACCAGGTCTGCGTCTCAGCAACGCGCGCCTTGAAGTCCACCTCCGCCTTGTCCACCATTGCCATCCTGGACTTGACCTTGTCCAGGCGAGCACGGTAGAGCACTTGGAGCTTTCGGAAATTGGCCCCCATGGCATGGAAAAGCTGCTCTTCTAGAGAACCATCACCACCAACGCCCGGTTCATCGACCACCTCGAGCCCGGTGGCAGAAAGCACCTCGCCGTCAAAGACTTCCCCTTCGGCGGGCGCTCGGGAACTTGACGCCCCTGGAAGATGGACGAAAAGATCGTCGCCCACCTTCAGATATCTGCCGGGGCCCGAGGTTGAGGAGGAGGGAGGCTGATCATCAACCACCTCTTCCTCGGCGGTGGGCTTGCCGGCTTCCCCGGCAGGCCCACCGCTGGCAGCCTTGGCAGAAGCCTCACCGGTCGCCTTGGCGGCCCCTGCAGCGGTGTCCTCGGCAGCATCCTTGGCGGCCTCATCGGCGGCGACCTCGTCAGCATCTCTAGCAGCCTCCTCAGCGGCAATCCCGTCGGCCTCCACCGCGGCCTCCTCAGCAATATTCCCAACAACAGTATCCACGTCCTCCATATCTATTGAAGGAGGTCCTGGGCAGTAATGGGAGCAATGAAGCCAAGAAAAAGAATAAGGGAAAAACAGAGACGGAGGATAGGCGACTCACCAGTGCCAGGCTATGAAGCAGAAGTCCCCTCCCCGCCAGCATTTGATGCCGTAGCAGAGTCACCAGCACCCAAGTTCCCCTCTTCCTCCATGGGTGTGGGCTCCGTGCTTGATGCCCTTGCCGGGGACGCCCCTCGCGGTGGCGTAGTCGATGGGGATGGTGTGTTGGGGGTAGCCCTCTGTGGCTCCTCCTGCTGCCGCTCCCCTCCTGCAAACCCAACAAGGTCAACACCATAGCATCGAATGCCTACCACGTGTTGAATAAGAGGAGGGTGACGAACTTACGCTGGGGGCTGTGCCGGGGGCTGCCGTCCGGGCTGCTCAACACCACCAGTGGCGTCTTTGAAGCCCCAGCCGGGGGCTGACTGCTCGCCGAGGCCTTCGCCCTCTTCACCCGCTGGGCCAACGTCTCTGCATCCCTGCAAAAGCAAAAACGGATCAAGATGAGTGACTTAATTCAGAGGAATGGAAATGGCAGTAAGGAACAGAGTACTTACTCGTCATCCATCTCCTCCTCTTCCACCACTCCCCTTTTCCTCTTCGGGCTGAGAGGCCCAAGATCAAAAGGGAGCTCCGCGTCAACATCCGAGTCAACATCTGCCGGAGGAGGCGAAGCAGGCGGGGTTTGTGCGCGCCCAAACGGGGAAGGGGCAGTTGTCTTCTTCTTCTCAGCGGCCTTTGTCAGCCTCTTCGCTGCCGTGGCCCTCGTATGACGCCCGTACCCCTCCAGGGTCAATTGAGGCCGCGCAGCCCTGCCGGGCCGGACCGGCTCGCCAGAGCCAGCCCGTCGCAGGACTCGCCCTCTTCCCCTGGCTGGCGTCGAGCCCGCCGCTGCATCCTCCTCCCCCGACGACTCGTCGGCCGCATCTTCGACAAGTGGAGCTCCCGTGTCGGCGCTACTAACCTCCCCGGAGGCCGCCGCCCACCGGGTGAGCTCCTCTTCCTCCGCAGCCATTGCGGCCTTGTCCTCCACACCACCGGCGTTGCCGGCCTCCATGGCAAGCTGTGCCTCCCTCTCCCTGGTGGCGATGTAGTCCAGCTCTGCCTGGGTGGTGTCCATGACAAGCCACCGCTCGGCGTCAGCATTGACATTAAACTCGATCAGGGTGTCAAAGAATTGCTGCACATCAGCATCCTTCGGCTCCTTCCAGCTCGAGACAGGGCCGTGCACGTTACAGTCCGGCATCATAGCGATGATCTCGGACCAACGTGAATTATTGCACAACGGGACCACCGCCGCTGGCAACTTGAAAAACGGCCCCTTGATGGCCTTGCCGACCTTTGCGGCGGCCCTCGCGGCCTTGCCAGTCTGTTCGACCTCGCCGTCGCGACCCACATCAAGCTGAAAAAGCCGCTGGCAGAAGTGGGCATGCACCATCACCATGAAATTGTGGTCGAGGCCGGGGCGGAGTCACATAATGTCAGCCGGATTCGTAAAAAGCCAGGCTGGCCTCCCCTTGTTGTGCAACGGGGCGATCCGGCGACGAATGAAGTCCGCCCCGATCATCTCAAGGGTGAGTCCAGCCCGGGTGAGCCGGAGAATCCTGGTGGTGGCGACAGTGAGCCTCCCGTCGGCGATGTCGACATCACTCCAATCGCTGCCGCAGACCGGCAGCACTCGGCGGACCTTGCAGAATTCCGATGGGTCTTCATCTTCAATCCAGCACCACCGGCCACGCCATTCCTCCCACCTCTCCTTCACGGCACCGTCCGGGTACGCCCCCTTGGATCTTGGGATCCAAGTGACGCAACCAGAGACGGCACCTGCCGGTTGGATCCGAGGGGAGAAATAATGGCGGAAGAGTGCCATGTTGGGCTGCACCCCGGCAAAGCCTTCGCAAAGATGCGCGAAGAAAGCCATGCACGCCACCACATTCGGAGTAAAATCCAAGAGGCGAAAGCCAAAGGTGTGCATGATGTCGCAGAAAAAATCGGAAAAGGGGGACATATCCCGCAAGAAAGATAATCGACAAAAGAGGGATACCGATTTGGGGCAGGATCGGCGCAAGCGGCAGGAATGACGCGCGTCGCCGGATGTCCTGAATTCTCTCCCCCCGTCTTCACTCCCCATAGAGGCCTGAAGGAGTCCCGGAGCTCACGAACATCAACCGTCGAGGGGAAGAAGTAGGCGGATTTCGTCCAGTCCCCCAATAGCGCACTCTCCGGCGGCTCCACAGTCCCAGCGCCCTTAGCCACCCCCTTGCTCTTGGCGGATTTGGGCGCCATGGCGGCTAAGAAAGTTAGAGGACTAAGGAAGGGGGATGGCGAAGCAACAACGACGGGCGACGGTGGAAGCTTAGGAGGGAAGGAAGAGAGGAAACAGCGGCTCTGAGATTGGAGAAGGCACGAGGATAGAGGAGAAAGTGAGCAGCGCGCCCACGGTTATTCCTTCTTATGGGGGAAAACACAGGCCGCCTCCTTTCACATTAGCTGTGATGTGACGCATGCCCGCGGGAACCAACCCCACGCATGCCGCCCATGTCACATGCGCCTCCCCACGCCGCGCCACGCGCGGGAATCATGGGAAGCGCAGCGCGCGAAGAATCTTACCGCGGTAAAAACCGCCCCGCCTGCCCGCGCACCATTTTTGGGCCTAGCCCGCGTTGCGCTTATGTGTGGCCCAGGCCCGGGGGCTCCCGTCAGTGTACAAAAAGAGGGGTACACTTTTTGTACCCCTATAACTGTGCACGAGCAGTCTGAGCCGCGGATACCACCACACCAAGCAAGGCAAGGAAGGTGAGCCAGGGTAAGACCGAAGCTCAAGAGAACTAGAACGACGCCAAGGCCAAGACCACGAAGAGCAAAGGGGACGAAGCGGGCTCCCCCGGCAAGATCTTTGCTGGGAGACAGTTCTAGCAGCCCCGGCAAGACCCTTGCCGCGGCGACTCGTCCCGCGCCTACGGAGCAAATCACCCTTGAGCCCACTGCCCCCAAAAGGGCAAGGATTCGGGAGACATCCCCGTGGCGGCATGCAGATCTTTGTGAAGACATTCAAGATCAGATACGCACTAAGGAGACGACAACCCTTGGCGGGATCCCAGCCAAGGAAGACCACAAGGCCCCCGGCAAGCGCCTTGCCGGGGATGACAGCAGGCGCCTTGGCAAGACCCTTGCCGGGCCCCCGGCAAGGCCCTTGCCGAGGACACCCGCAGGGCCACCATCAGGCCCACGCCGACTAAACCTCCACCACCGCATGCATGCAGCTGCCGACCCAACCAGTTGGGCAGGCACCCGCGTGGCGGCATGCAGATCTTTGTGAAGACCCACCACTGCGCCACCTCAGCTGCCTGCCTACCTACATGGCATCGCAGGCGTCGCTGGCCAGGGCGCGTGTCGACACAAGTAGGAGCGGCAACGGACAAGACATGTTTCTCCCCCGTCCCCGATAAAGCAAGGACACCTAAGCAAGACGCATTAAATGCTCCTTGTCACGTGATGCGAGGGATAACCTCGCGGCACTGTACCCTTTCCACCTCCTGTGTGCCACTGTGGCAACCCCTTTTTTCTATAAAAGGAGGCCCGAGGCGACCAGAAGAGGGATTCGGCTTTTTGGAGCTCCTCATGCCCCATAGCTAGCTCAAGAACACAGATATACAATCCACCAAAGCAGGAGTAGGGTTTTACGCATCCTCGCGGCCCAAACCTGGATAAACGAACCATGTGCTATCTGTTTGATCCGCTCTTCTCACGACCCCGCGCCCCGCTAACCACAGTAGGGATTCTTGTGATCCCATAGGTGTCGTTCCCACCGACAGCGATCTGAATCGCTGCGTGTACGACTCCACCAAGCGCGTTCTTGTAATGCTTCCGCATTGCGATCTTCAAGGGTATGAAGATGCACTCCTCTCTCTCGTTGCTAGTCTCTCCATAGATTGATCTTGGTGACACGTAGGAATTTTTTTGAATTTCTGCTACGATCCCCAACAGCGCGCCCAGGGGGGTAGGGCGCGCCCTCCACCCTCGTGTCCTTCCCGGACTGCTACTTAATTTTCTATTTTTCTAAATATTCCAAAACGGAGAAATATTGCCTTAAAAATTGTTTTGGAGTCGGTTTTCTTACCGTACCACATACCTATTCCTTTTCGGAGTCTGAAACATTCTGGAAAGTGTCCCTTATGTATTTCTCCGGGGTTACAGTTTCAATAATATTGGTTTCAACATTGATGGGATTACCTGAGATATAATGTTTGATTCTTTGACCGTTTACCACCTTCGGATTTGTGCCTTCGAAGTTGTTGATATTTATGGCACCGGAACGATAGACCTCCTCGATAACATAGGGGCCTTCCCATTTAGAGAGAAGTTTCCCTGAAAAAAATCTTAAATGAGAGTTGTATAGCAATACATAATCACCTACATTAAACTCACGCTTTTGTATCCTTTTGTCATGCCATCTTTTAACCTTTTCTTTAAACAACTTGGCATTTTCAAAAGCTTGGGTTCTCCATTCATCAAGTGAGCTAATACCAAATAACCTCTTTTCACCAGCAAGTTTGAAATCATAGTTGAGCTCTTTAATAGCCCAATATGCCTTATGTTCTAGCTCGAGAGGTAAGTGACATGCTTTTCCATATACCATTTTATACGGAGACATGCCCATAGGATTTTTATATGCAGTTCTATAGGCCCATAATGCATCATCAAGTTTCTTGGACCAATTCTTTCTAGGCCTATTGACACTCTTTTGCAAAATTAATTTGAGTTCTCTATTACTCAATTCTACTTGACCACTAGACTGTGGGTGATATGGAGGTGCAATTCTATGATTGACGTCATATTTAGCAAGCATTTTACGGAAAGCACCATGAATAAAATGTGAACCACCATCAGTCATTAAATATCTAGGGACTCCAAACCTTGAAAAAATAACTTCTTTAAGCATTTTAATAGAAGTGTTATGAACAGCACTACTAGTTGGAATAGCTTCTACCCACTTAGTAACGTAATCAACAACAACTAAAATATGTGTATATCCATTAGAGGCAGGAAAAGGTCCCATATAATCAAAGCCCCAAACATCAAACGGTTCAATAACAAGTGAATAGTTCATAGGCATTTCTTGACGTCTACTAATATTACCAATTCTTTGACATTCATCACAAGATAGGACAAACTTACGGGCATCCTTGAAGAGAGTAGGCCAATAAAAACCGGATTGCAATACCTTATGTGCAGTTCTATCTCCCGCGTGGTGTCCTCCATAAGTTTCGGAGTGGCACTTGCGTAGGATCTGTTCCTGTTCATGCTCATGTACACAACGTCTAATAAAACCATCTACTCCTTCTTTATAAAATGTGGGTCATCCCAAAAGTAATATCTCAAATCATAGAAGAACTTTTTCTTTTGTTGGTATGTGAAGCTAGGTGGTATAAATTTAGCAACTATGTAATTAGCATAATCAGCATACCAAGGGGTACTACGAGAAGTACTTATGACATTTAATTGTTCATCAGGAAAACTATCATCAATAGGTAGTGGGTCATCAAGAACATTCTCTAACCTAGATAAGTTGTCTGCAACGCGGGTTTTAGCTCCTTTTCTATCAACAATATGCAAATCAAATTCTTGTAGCAAGAGAGCCCATCTAATAAGTCTAGGTTTAGCATCTTTATTTTCCATAAGATATTTAATAGCAGCATCATCAGTGTGGATAGTTACTTTAGAATCAGCAATATAAGGTCTGAACTTATCACAAGCAAATAAAACTGCTGAAAGTTCTTTTTCAGTAGTAGCATAGTTTCTTTGAGCATTGTCTAGAGTCTTACTAGCATAATGGATAACATTTAATTTCTTATCAACTCTTTGCCCTAGAACAACACCTACAGCATAATCACTAGCATCACACATAATTTCAAAGGGTAAATTCCAATCAGGTGGCTGAACAATAGGTGCAGAGACTAATGCTTTCTTAAGTATTTGAAATGCTTCTACACAATCATCATCAAAGACAAATTGTATATCTTTTTGTAATAAATTAGTCAGAGGCCGAGAAATTTTTGAGAAGTCCTTGATGAACCTCCTATAAAATCTGGCGTGACCAAGGAAACTTCTTATACCTTTGATGTCCTTGGGACGTGGCATCTTTTCAATAGCATCAACCTTGGCTTTATCAACTTCAATACCTATTTCAGAAACTTTATGCCCCAAAACAATACCTTCATTAACCATAAATTGGCACTTTTCCCAATTCAAGACAAGATTAGTTTCTTCACATCTCTGCAAAACTCGATCAAGATTGCTCAAGCAATCATCAAAAGAAGATCCATAGACGGAAAAGTCGTCCATGAAAACCTCACAAATCTTTTAACAAAAGTCAGAGAATATATCCATCATGCATCTTTGAAAAGTAGAAGGTGCATTAATAAACCAAAAGACATGCGTCTATAAGCAAAAGTACCAAAAGGGCATGTAAAAGTAGTCTTTGATTGATCTTTAGCCAACACAGGTATTTGAGAGAAACCAGAATAACCATCTAGAAAGCAGTAATGTGTATGTTTGCATAATCTTTCTAGCATTTGATCGATAAAAGATAAGGGGTAATGATCTTTCTTAGTAGCCTTATTTAATTTGCGGAAATCAATTACCATCCTATAACCTGTAATAATTCTTTGTGGAATCAATTCATCTTTATCATTAGGAACAACAGTAATACCTCCCTTCTTAGAGACACAATGAACAGGACTTACCCACTGACTATCAGCAACGGGATAAATTATACCTGCCTCCAAAAGCTTTAGTATTTCTTTTCTTACCACTTCTTTCATATTAGGATTCAGACGTCGTTGAGGATCATGAACTGGTTTGGCATCTGCTTCTAAATTTATTTTATGTTGACATAGAGTGGGACTAATGCCCTTAAGATCATCAAGAGTATATCCAATAGCAGCATGGTGCTTCTTCAGAGTTTTCAATAATCTTTCTTCTTCATGCTCTGAAAGGTTACCACTAATAATAACAGGATATATCTTCTTTTCATCAAGATAAGCATATTTAAGATTATTAGGCAATGGTTTAAGCTCAAACACGGGATCACCCTTAGGTGGAGGAGGATCCCCTAGGATTTCAATAGGCAAATTGTGTTTTAGCATAGGTTCTTGTTTAAATAATACTTCATCTATTTCCCTTCTTTCATTCATAAACATATCATTTTCATGGTCTAGCAAATATTGTTCTAAAGGATCACTAGGAGGTACGGCAATAGAAGCAAGACCAATAATTTCATCCTTACTAGGCAATTCTTCTTCACGGTGTTGTTTACTAAATTTAGATAAATTAAATTCATGAGTCATGTCGTCTAAGCCAATAGTAACAACATTCTTTTCGCAGTCTATCCTACCATTAACTGTATTCAAGAAGGGTCTACCAAATATAATGGGACAAAAGCTATCTTGTGGGGAACCAAGAACAAGAAAATCAGAAGGATATTTAGTTTTCCCACACAAAACTTCAACATCTCTAACAATTCCCACTGCGGATATAGTATCTCTATTAGCAAGTTTAATTGTAACATCAATTCCTTCTAACTCAGCAGGTGCAATTTCATGCTTAATTTCTTCGTATAAAGTATGCGGTATAACACTAGCACTAGCACCCATATCACATAAGCCATGATAACAATGATCTCCTATTTTAACAGAAATAACAGGCACACCTACCACATGTCTATGTTTATCTTTAGCACAAGGTTTAGCAATTCTAGCAGTTTCACCGCAGAACTGAATAACATGCCCATCAATATTATCAGACAAGAGATCCTTAACAATAGCAATATTAGGTTCAACTTTAACTTGCTCAGGAGGTGTATATGTTTTAATATTGCTTTTACGAACCAAAGTTGAAGCTTTAGCATGATCCTTTATCCTAACAGGGAAAGGTGGTTTCTCAACATAACAAGTAGGAACAATAGGATCATTATAAGTGACAGTCTTTTCTTCAACTTTAATAGGTGCAGCTACTTTTACTTCTATGGGAGGATGATATTTAAACCACTTCTCCTTAGGGAGATCAACATAAGTAGCAAAAGATTCAGAGAAAGAAGCTACTATCTCAGAATCAAGTCCATATTTAGTGCTAAACTTACGGAAAATATCGGTATCCATAAAAGATTTAACAGAATCAAACTAAGGTGTCATACCTGACTCCTTACCATTGTCGAGGTCCCAATCTTCAGAGTTGCATTTAATTCTATCCAATAAATCCCATTTGAATTCAATAGTCTTCATCATAAAAGAGCCAGCACAAGAAGTATCAAGTATGGTGCGATTGTTATCAGAAAGCCGAGCATAAATTTTTTGAAGAATTGTTTCTCTTGGAAGCTCATGATTGGGGCATGAATATAACATTGATTTAAGCCTCCCCCAAGCTTGAGCGATGCTTTCTCCTTCGCGAGGCCAAAAATTATATATATAATTGCGATCACGATGAACAAGATGCATAGGGTAATACTTTTGATGAAATTCCAATTTCAATCTTCTATAGTTCCACGATCCCATATCATCACATAGCCTATACCATGTCAATGCGTCTCCCTTCAAAGATAAAGGGAAGACCTTCTTCTTAGCAACATCATCGGAAATACCTGCAAGCTTAAATAATCCACAAACTTCATCCACATATATTAGGTGTTCATCAGGATGCCTTGTTCCATCTCCTGTAAAAGGATTAGCTAGCAATTTTTCTATTATACTTGAAGGATACTCATAAGGAATTTCATTTTCAATAGGTTCAGTAGGTTGAGGAGAAACTCTTTGCTCTACTGGTCGGGGTGAAGATACCTGAACAAGCCCCTCAGAGGATTACTTTCCATAGTAACAAGTGACAGTAAATTTCAGCACACTATATAAATTTTTCCTTACCAAATTCCACCTACCAAAGGCGCTTCACTCCCCGGCAACGGCGCCAGAAAAGAGTCTTGATGACCCACAAGTATAGGGGATCTATCGTAGTCCTTTCAATAAGTAAGAGTGTCGAACCCAACGAGGAGCAGAAGGAATTTATAAACGGTTTTCAGCAAGGTATTCTCCGCAAGTACTGAAATAATTGCTAACAGATAGTTTTGTAATGAGATAATTTGTAACGAGAAATAAGTAACAAAAGTAAATAAAGTGCAGCAAGGTGGCCCAATCCTTTTTGTAGCAAAGGACAAGCCTGGACAAACTCTTATATAAGGAAAAGCGCTCCCAAGGACACATGGGAATATCGTCAAGCTAGTTTTCATCACGCTCATATGATTCACATTCGGTACTTTGATAATTTGACATGTGGGTGGACCGGTGCTTGGGGGCTGTTCTTACTTGAACAAGCATCCCACTTATGATTAACCTCTATTGCAAGCATCCGCAAATACAACAAAAGTATTAAGGTAAACCTAACCATAGCATGAAACATATGGATCCAAATCAGCCCCTTACGAAGCATCGCATAAACTAGGGTTTAAGCTTCTGTCACTCTAGCAACCCATCATCTACTTATTACTTCCCAATGCCTTCCTCTAGGCCCAAATAATGGTGAAGTGTTATGTAGTCGACGTTCACATAACACCACTAGAGGCTAGACAACATACATCTCATCAAAATATCGAACGAATACCAAATTCACATGACTACTAATAGCAAGACTTCTCCCTTGTCCTCAGGAACAAACGTAACTACTCACAAAGCATAAACATGTTCATAATCAAAGGGGTATTAATATGCATAAAGGATCTGAACATATGATCTTCCACCAATTAAACCAACTAGCATCAACTACAAGGAGTAATTAACACTACTAGCAACCTACTAGCACCAATCCCGGACTTGAAGACAAGAATCGGATACAAGAGATGAACTAGGGTTTTGAGATGAGATGGTGCTGATGAAGATGTTGATGGAGATTGCCCTCTCCCGATGAGAGGAGCATTGGCGATGACGATGGCGATGATTTCCCCCTCCGGGAGGGAAGTTTCCCCGGCAGAACAGCTTTGCCGGAGCTCTAGATTGGATCCGCCAAGGTTCCGCCTTCTGGCGGCGGAGTTTTGTCCCGAAAGGTTGCTTCTTCTTTTTTTCTCGACGAAAGACTTCATATCTGAGAAGATGGTCATCAGAGAGCCACCAGGGCGCGCCCCAGGGGGGGCGCGTCCCCCACCCTCGTGAGAAGGGTGTGGGCCCCCTGGTCTTCATCTTTGGCGAGGATTTTTCATTATTTATTATAAGGTGTTCCGTGGAGTTTCAGGACTTTTGGAGTTGTGCAGAATAGGTCTCTAATATTTGTTCCTTTTCCAGCCCAGGATTCCAGCTGCCGGCATTCTCCCTCCTTATGTAAACCTTGTAAAATAAGAGAGAATAGCTGAGGGAGTCCTGGATTAGGGGGTGTTCGGATAGCCAGACTAAACCTTCAGCCGGACTCCTGGACTGTGAAGATACAAGATTGAAGACTCTGTCCCGTGTCCGGAAGGGACTTTCCTTGGCATGGAAGGCAAGCTTGGCGATACGGATATGAACATCTCCTACCATTGTAACCGACTTTGTGTAACCCTAACCCTCTCCGGTGTCTATATAAACCGGACGGTTTTAGTCCGTAGGACAACATACACATCAACAATTATACCATATGCTAGCTTCTAGGGTTTAGCCTCTCCGATCTCGTGGTAGATCTACTCTTGTACTACCGATATCATCAACATTAATCAAGCAGGACGTAGGGTTTTACCTCCATCGAGAGGGCCCGAACCTGGGTAAAACTTCGTGTCCCTTGCCTCCTGTTACCATCCGGCCTAGACGCACAGTTCAGGACCCCTTACCCGAGATCCGCCGGTTTTGACACCGACATTGGTGCTTTCATTGAGAGTTCCTCTGTGTCGTCGCCGTCAGGCTCGATGGCTCCTACGATCATCAATAGCGATGCAGTCCAGGGTGAGACCTTCCTCCCCGAACAGATATTCGTCTTCGGCGGCTTCGCACTTCGGGCCGATTCGCTCGGCCGTCTGGAGCAGATCGAAAGCTACGCCCCTGGCTGTCAGGTCAGATTTGGAAGTTTAAACTACATGGCTGACATCCGCGGGGACTTGATCTTCGACGGATTCGAGCCATTGCCGAGCGCGCTGCACTGTCATGATGAGCATGATCTAGCTCTGCCGCCGAACAGTGCCCTGGAGGCCGCACCCGCATCGGCTCCGACCCTCAATTTGGAGCCAACTGCGCCGATCGAGGATGGGTGGTTGGACGCCACCTTGGGGGCTGCAAACCCAACGGCGATTGTGCCGAACACCAGCCCCGTACTCTGCGAGACTCGTGACTCCAAGGAGCCGGACTCTTCTCCGGACTCCGAACCCTCCGCGCCCCTGCCGATCGAATCCGATTGGGCGCCGATCATGGAGTTCACTACCGCAGACATCTTTCAGCACTCGCCTTTCGGTGATATCCCGAAGTCACTAAAGTCTCTCTCTCTTTATCAGGAGAGCCTTGGTCGGACTACGGTCAGCAAGGTTGGGGTATGGACGATGAAGAAATTCAAAGCCCACCCACCACCCATTTTGTAGCCACTGTCGACGACTTAACCGACATGCTCGACTTCGACTCTGAAGACATCGACGGTATGGACGCCGATGAAGGAGATGATGAAGAACCAGCGCCTACTAGGCCTTGGAAAGCCACGTCGTCATATGCCATATACATGGTGGACACCCCAAACTAGGGAGATGGCGATGGAACAGCGGAGGATGACCCCTCCAAGAAACTGCCTAAGCGCCGGCGTCAGCGGCGCCGCTCAAAATCCCGCCAAAGCAAATACGGTGATTCCAGTACGGGAGATAATAATACTCTGGAAAGTGCCGAAGAAAACCCCCTCCAGCAAGACTTAGCACAGGAGGATGGAGAGACCAGCCCTCATGAGAGAGCGGCACACAAAGAGGTCGAGGACGATAATTATATGCCTCCCTCCGAAGACGAGGCAAGCCTAGACGACGAAGAATTCATCGTGCCAGAGGATCCCATCGAGCAAGAGCGTTTTCAACGCAGGCTTATGGCCACGGCAAGAAGCCTCAAGAAAAAACAGCAACAGCTTAGAGCTGATGAAGATTTGCTGGTCGACAGATGGACTGAAGTCCTTGCGGCCGAAGAGCATAAACTCGAACGCCCCTCCAAGAGCTACCCAAAGCGCAGGTTGCTACCCCGATTAGAGGAGGAAGCACTGGATGCGGCCGACCAGCCACCTCATGGCCGCGACAGAGAAGCCTCCCGACCCTCCACTCAAGCCGCACCCCGTACCAAGGCACGGGAATATGCACCGAACTTATGAGACATGTTGGAGGACAAGGCAAGGCAAACAAGATCGATCTATGGATCACGTGGGCGCCCCACGGCTCGAGACGGTAACTGTCACGCCGTCCACAAATTCGGCAGGGCCGAACACAGTAGACAAAGCTCACTAGAGCTACGTCATGATATAGCCCACTACAGAGGCGCCGCACACCCACTATGCTTTACAGACGAAATAATGGATCATCAAATCCCCGAGGGTTTCAAACCCGTAAACATCGATGGCACAACAGATCCTACGGTATGGATCGAGGATTATCTCCTTCATATCCACATGGCCCGCGGTGACGATTTCCACGCCATCAAATACCTCCCACTCAAGCTTAAAGGACCAGCTCGGCATTGGCTTAACAGCTTGCCAACAGGATCAATCAGTTGTTGGGCGGACCTGGAAGTGGCATTCCTCGACAATTTCCAGGGCACTTATGTGTGACCCCCAGACGCCGATGACCTAAGTGACGTAATTCAACAGCCAGAGGAATCGGCCAGGCAATTCTGGACACGGTTCCTAAGAAAGAAAAATCAAATAGTCGACTGTCCGGACGCTGAGGCCCTAGCAGCCTTCAAGCACAATATCCGTGACGAGTGGCTGGCCCGGCACCTTGGACAGGAAAAGCCGAAATCTATGGCAGCACTCACGACACTCATGACCCGCTTTTGCGCGGGAGAAGACAGCTGGCTTGCTCGCAGCAACAATATGACCAAGAACCCTGGTAATTCGGACACCAGGGATAGTAGTGGCAGGTCGTGTCGCAACAAGCAGAAGCATCACATTAACGGCGACAATGCTGAGGATACGACACTTAATGCCGGATTCAGAGGCTCTAAATCTGGTCAGCGGAAAAAGCCATTCAAAAAGAATCCTAGGGGCCCGTACAGTTTGGACCGAATACTCGACCGCTTGTGCCAGATACATGGCACCCCCGAAAAGCCGGCCAATCACACCAACAGGGATTGTTGGGTGTTCAAGCAGGCAGGCAAGTTAAACGCCGAAAATGAAGACAAGGGGCTGAATAGCAATGACGACGAGGAGCCCCGGCCGCCGAACAACAGTGGACAGAAGGGTTTTCCCCCACAAGTGCGAACGGTGAACATGATATATGCAACCCACGTCCCCAAAAGGGAGCGGAAGCGCGCGTTAAGGGACGTATACGCGGTAGAGCCAGTCGCCCCAAAGTTCAACCCATGGTCCTCCTGCCCGATCACCTTTGATCGAAGGGACCATCCCACTAGCATCCGTCATGGCGGATTCACCGCATTGGTACTAGACCCAATTATTGACGGATTTCATCTCACTAGAGTCCTTATGGACGGCGGCAGCAGCCTGAACCTGCTTTACCAGGATACAGTGCGGAAAATGGGCATAGATCCCTCGAGGATTAAGCCCACCAAAACGACCTTTAAAGGCGTAATACCAGGTGTAGAGGCCAACTGTATAGGCTTAGTCACACTTGAAGTGGTGTTCGGATCTCCGGATAATTTCCGAAGCGAGGAGTTAATCTTCGACATAGTCCCATTTCGCAGTGGTTATCACGCACTGCTCGGGTGAACCGCATTCGCTAAGTTCAATGCGGTACCGCACTATGCATACCTTAAGCTCAAGATGCCAGGCCCTCGAGGAGTAATTACGGTCAATGGAAACACCGAACGCTCCCTCCGAACGGAGGAGCACACGGCGGCCCTTGTAGCGGAAGTACAAAGCAGCCTCTCCAGGCAGTTCTCTAGTCTGGCCACTAAACGACCGGACACCGTCAAGCGCGCCTGGAGTAACCTACAACAAGACCGCCTGGCATGATCCGAGCAGGCGTAGCAACGCGGCCCCAACCCCAACCCTCGCAAAAAGGCGATGCCAGTACTTTGCGTACATAACTACGCTCTAGAGATACCATGGGTACAGGGGGAGGGGCACCATCATGGCACGCCCAAAAATACGGCTTAAACCGTACCAGGGGCTGCCGATTTTTTTTAATTTTCTCTTACTTTCAGGACTCCATCCTTCGGAAGGCCTATTCGGCAGTTCAATTGCCGCACAAACGATGCAAGAACCAGGGAAGCAGACAAGCCACGCCGCAGTACGGAACTCCCAGGTGGTCTCTATCACGAGCAGTATACCTGTTCCGCATACTATTCCGCAGCTTGCCCCTGGAACGGACATGTTAACTAGTCCAACCTTCCACTTACTGCATTATTTGTATCGTTCTGCTTTGATCGCAGCCCCTTTTTAATAAACAAAGCATAGCTTTCGTCTATTTTTGCATTACCTTTTTTCTTTATATATGTTCCTTAATGACATGTTGCACCCGTACACGTTGGTACGGCCAAAATACGCCAGGGGCTTTAGTACCCCTCAATATGGTGTGAGAAGTCCGAACACTTTAACAAGTGCGGCACCCCGAACTTATAGCATTATATGCATCGGCTCCGAATCATGTCTTGGGTCAATAGTTGGGTTTGCCCGGCTCCTATGTTTTGGTGCCTTACGTTCCGCTATATCGGCTAAGGTAGCACTAGGAGAACCACTGCGATTGTGCCCCAGTTGAGCTGGGTCGAACACCTCAGTGGAGAAAGCTAAAACTGACTGTCATGATGAAGCGAGAGCTGGTCGCTGTTCGAGAGGTTTTTCGAGTCCCTAAAGACTTATGCCGCTTAGGGCGAGGAGCCGGCTCTGTCCGGCCAAGGCGTGGATAGCGCCCCGAACTCGGTCTTCTGAATACCAAGGGCTTCACTGAAATTTAAAATTATAGAATTCTCTGGCTAAGCGAGAGTGTTCACGCATTATAGTCCGATTGCCTTGTTCGTTGGGCTGAGCGCCTCCCTCGAAGGACACAAACATGGGAAAAAGAGCGCTTAGGTTTATCCCCGAACACCCTAGCACTAGAGGCATGGGGGCAGAAGCCGACGACTCGCCATCTCTCAGAATTGATAAATAGCCGCATAGAAGGTAATATTTTAAATTCCAAAAGAATTGCTTAGCGCATATGGACAAGTTTTCAGCACACATGACAAAACGAGCAAGTTTCACTCAAAAATTACATCCCTAGAACATTCATCCGCCACAAGGCGGGCACCCTTCAGAACATCCTTATAGTAATTCTCGGGCTTGCGATGCTCTTTCCCCGGTGGTGGCCCGTCCTTCACCAGCTTCTGAGCATCCAACTTGCCCCAGTGCACCTTAGCACGGGCAAGGGCCCTACGGGCACCTTCAATGCAGACGGAGCGCTTTATGACTTCGAGCCTTGGACATGCCTCCACCAGCCGCTGCACAAGCCCGAAATAGCTCCCAGGCAGAGCCCCTCCAGGCCACAGCCGAACAATGAGGCCCTTCATGGCCTGTTCGGCCGCCTTGTGGAGCTCGACCAGTTGCTTCAGCTGGTCGCTCAGGGGCACGGGGTATCCGGCCTCAGCATACTGAGACCAGAACACCTTCTCTGTCGAGCTGCCCTCCTCGGCTCGATAGAATGCGGCGGCATCGGACACACTCCGGGGAAGATCTGCGAACGCTCCTGGAGAGCTCCGGATTCGGGTAAGTAACAAGTAACTCATGTTTATGTGTTTGCTTTGCATAAAGAATGCCTTACCCACCGCTATCTTCTTCACCTCATCCAACTCCTGGAGGGTCTTCTGGGATTCGGCCTTGGCAGACTTGGCACTTTCAATAGCCACCACGAGCTTGGACGCTCGCGTCTTTGAGTCAAGCTCCAAACTCTCATGTTTCTCCATGAGAGCCTGGAGCTCTTGCCGCACCTTGCCAACCTCGGCCTCATACTTCTCCCGCTTGGTGCGCTCCGAGGCTGCCGTCTTCTCGGCCTCGACCAGCGCTTCCTTAAGGGTCGCCACTTCAGACGTGGCCCCTACAATAGCCACGATAATCCTGTCATTCTTTGCAATTGCACCTTTTTATATATATTAAAAAACAAGGTATTTCTTACCTTCATTGTCCTCGAGCTGCTTCTTGGCACGCCCGAGCTCTTGCTCGGACCGCTCGAGGTTCTGCTTTAGCATGTCCACTTCCGCAGTCAGTGCGGCGGACGCAAGCAGGGAAGCCTGCATATGCATATTGACTCATTTTTGTTAGACTCCTGCGAATTCTATTTTGATCCTCGATTCGGCTTTTCTTCCCGAACGCCAAACAGAGCATCAGGGGCTACTGTCTATGCGGTACTATTATTTACACATTCTTTACTTACCTCAGAGCCTGTCAAAAGGCTAGTACAAGCTTCAGTCAGTCCGCTCTTGGCGGACTGAACCTTCTGGACCACCGCACTCATAATAGTGCGGTGCTCCTCGTCAATGGAGGCGCCTTGGAGCGGCTCCAACATATTGTCCTGCGCCTCCAGTTGGACGGGGGCCACTGGCACGGTGGACTTACTCCTCTTGGAAGGAGGTCCCCCGCCGGACTCTGGAACCTTTGAAGGTTCCGGAGCGGTGTCCGGCCTAGAGCCAGACTTGGAGCCTTGGGGGGTTTCATCCCCTTTACTCCTGGAGTCCGGGAGGTCGCATTGCGGCGCCTCCAGGACCACCTCCTCCCGGCTTGGAACCTATTGGGACAACACTTCTGTGTCGTCCGTAGGGCGGGGGGAGGAAGCCGTCGGAAGCGAGTTTACATCCGACGAGTCCAGTGAGCCACTCGACGATGCGTTGAGCTGGTCTTTGGGTGGGCTTCATAAACATATTCGACGTAAGGGAAAGCTGTGCAATAAACGAATACTATGAATTACTTTGGTATCCGGATACTTATGATTTTGCCAGGGGCTTGGCCATGGGCTGTCACTCCTCTCCGCCGTCGTCGGCGTCGGTGGAGTAGTCCGGAGGAAGGGTTTTCCCCTTCTTGGACCCTCCGGCCTCCCCAGAGAGGGCGGCCTTCCTTTTCTTCTCTCCTCCCGCTGGAGGGGGAGAGGTTTCTTCTTCTTCCTCCTCGTCTTCACGGGAGGAATGTGCCTCGGAACCATCGGATGATGGATCCGACACCTCCTGGCGCCGGGCACTCTTTCGAGTCCCCGCGGCCTTTTTTGCGGCCTTCTTCTCTGACACCACATAGGATGCCAGAACCAGCAGCTTCGCCAAGCAAGCGTCCGCTGGGCCTTTGGGAAAAGGAGCTGGACAGTTGATCTGCCCGGATGTCACCTGCCAATCCTGTCAAAGGTAAGGGAGCTTAGATCCCGCATGGAGTCAAACTATGAAAAACTGATACCCTGTAAAAGGAAAAAACAGCTTACCGCGAGAGCGTGACGCTGCGCACTGAATCCGCGATCCTCGGTAGCGGATGCGGGATCCTCGGCGCACTTGAAAAGAACCTTCCAGGCATCTTCGTACGTCGTGTCGAAGAGCCTGTTCAGAGTTTGGTGCCGCGCCGGGTCGAACTCCCGCAGGTTGAAAGCCCGTTGTTGACATGGGAGGATCAAGCGGATGAGCATAACCTGGACTACGTTGACAAGTTTGAGCTTCTTGTCCACCAGGGTTTGGACGCATGTTTGGAGTCTGGTCAGCTCTCCCTTCTTGCCCCACGACAGGCCCGTCTCCTTCCAGGAGATGAGCCGCATAGGGGTCCGGATCGAAACACAGGGGGTGCGACCCATTCGGCGTCGCGCGGCTCGGTGATGTAAAACCACCCCGATTGCCACCCCTTCAGGGTCTCCACAAAGGATCCCTCGAGCCATAGGACGTTGGCCATCTTGCCCACCATGGCGCCTCCGCACTCCGCCTGGTTGCCGCGCACCACCTTCGGCTTGACGTTGAAAGTCTTGAGCCATAGGCCGAAATGGGGACAGATCCGGAGGAAGGCCTCGCACACGACGATAAACGCCGAGATGTTGAGGACGAAGTTCAGGGCCAGATCGTGGAAATCCAGGCCGTAGTAGAACATGAGCCCCCAGACAAATGGGTGGAGAGGGAAGCCCAGTCCGCGGAGGAAATGGGGGAGGAACACCACCCTCTCATGGGGCCTAGGGGTGGGGATGAGCTGCCCCTTTTCGGGGAGCCGGTACGCAATGTCCTTAGACAGGTATCCGGCCTTCTTCAGCTTTTTGATATGTCCCTCCGTGACGGAGGAGACCATCCACTTGCCTCCCGCTCCGGACATGGCTGGAGAAGGTTGAGGTGCGGAGTGCAGACTTGGGCGCTGGAACTCGAGTGCGCAAGAATGGATAGGCAAAGGAGGAAGAAGGCGTAGGTGAAAGGCTGGATCCTTATCCCCTTATATGGGTGGACGCAACTACATGTCCCCACCAGCCTGGTAAAACCCGCTTATCTCCAAGCGCCATAATCAATGGCGCGGTTGGGTTATCCACGCCCGTATTGATGAGAATCCCGGGATAAGGGGACACGATCTCTGCTTTAACAAGACGTGCCAAGGAAACTGCCTCGAATAACGCGCTGAGGTGGGATAATGAAACAACTCGGATAAAGGCTCGGCCGTGGTGTGTCACGCTACGGAATACGTCAGCAGATTAGATTGGTGTAAATATTATTCTCTCTATGGAAATATGTGGAAACTTATTTTGCAGAGCCGGACACTATCTTTGTGTTCAAAATCTTCTACGAATTACATGGAGGAGGAACCCACCTTGCAATGCCGAAGACAATCTGCGCGCTGGACTCGTCATCATTGAAGCCTGGTTCAGGAGCTACTAAGGGAGTCTTGGATTAGGGGGCGTTCGGATAGCCGGACTAAACCTTCAGCGGGACTCCTGGACTGTGAAGATACAAGATTGAAGACTCCATCCCGTGTCCAGAAGGGACTTTCTTTGGCGTGGAAGGCAAGCTTGGCGATACGGATATGAAGATCTCCTACCATTGTAACCGACTTTGTGTAACCCTAACCCTCTCCGGTGTCTATATAAACCGGAGGGTTTTAGTCCGTAGGACAACATACACATCAACAATCATACCATAGGCTAGCTTCTAGGGTTTAGCCTCTCCGATCTCGTGGTAGATCTACTCTTGTACTACCCATATCATCAACATTAATCAAGCAGGACGTAGGGTTTTACCTCCATTGAGAGGGCCCGAACCTGGGTAAAACTTCGTGTCCCTTGCCTCCTGTTACCATCCGGCCTAGACGCACAGTTCGGGACCCCCTACCCGAGAACCGCCGGTTTTGACACCGACAATAGCCATAAGTATTGTGACATAATGTGAAATAACAACCCATAATGCAATAAATATCGATATAAAAGCATGATGCAAAATGGATGTATCATTGGTCTCATACTGATATATATATACATATATTGGTGTTCTGTCCTTTACATCATTCACTTATAGCTATGACTTCATGTTTGAATCTTTTGATCTAAGTGAATTTGATCGGACCCTAACCCCCTCTATGCTTCTACCTCAGATTCTATCTATCCAAATCATGTGCATTCTATTGAAACTGTCGATTGTCTTCTCTGAGTCCTTGTCAGCAGAATACACAGAGATAAAAATTGAATCTATTTTAATGCTATATCCTTATTGCCTGAAACCCGGAGAAGCCGGAACGACCACCCAACAATCCAGGCGTGCGTGGGAACATGGAACAACTTCCAATGTGTTGCATGCATGCCACGTGTCCTTCAGATGTGAACCTCCAGGGGCACCTGCGTAATAACGATGTGTCGTCTCTGTCCTTATGAATACACACCTCACCGCGGTCATTATCTCTTCTTCCACCTCCTCTCCTTGCATGAAAACCATAGCGCCTCCGCTAGCTCGCGACGACGCCGGAGACGACGAGCTTAGCTGTCGCGACGGACCCCGTCCTCTCCACCGCCGTAGGTGTCTTCCGCCGCCGAGTTAGGGCGCGGGAGATTGAACTACTCAGCCTCCCTCTCAACTTCGTCTAGCAGTTCTTCGTGTGGTAATTAAATCTTACTTTTACTGCCATTTTTGATTCGTCAGATCCATCCACTTCAACTAGAAGTGGTTTCTAAGCTTGCAAATATGGATCTATCTTGTTCTGCATCTCATATCATGCCAAGTATATTCACTTATGCTTCACTACTAGTTAGATTCAAGTGCAACTTTCAGTTTGCCAAAGAGTCTGCCAAGAAGAAAAAGAAGCAGTTTGGCCTCGACTTCAACCCTGGTCCATCTGCTCCAAGGGATGATGGCACACGTGATGCCAATCCCAATGAAATCGGCCCCTTCTATAACCTCGAAGGCCTTATCACTCATATTGCTGTACAGGGGGCTACGGTGGACCACTCAGCTGACAACGCAGATTCTGAAGATGCGCCAGCTCTACCAAAGCAGAAACAGAAGAAATCAAAGGCTTCAAAGCCCTCTAGTGCACTGAAAGTTTCGCGTGTGAAGCCATTGGCCACTGCACCTCCTGAACCCAGTGTGCAATCTGAATATCTTTCTCGTGTCTCCAGGAAGAAGGAGAAGCCCAAGAAGAAGCCCATGGAGATTTCTGGGCATGAACTGACACCAGCTACCGTTCTGAGGAACGAAGATGAAACCATTGATCTGTCAAGCGACGAAGACTTTGGTGATGATGATCTTGAGCTTCTAATCAAGAGAAAGAAAGAGGCGAAGATCTTCAACAATCTACCCCTCTTTGATGTTTACATTTTGAACACCTTCATTGATGAATGGTTCAACGACGAGAGCATAAGCATCAATGATCTTCAGCTGCTAGTGGACATCTGCGTCACCTTCCACGGAGCCATTGCAAATGAGTTGGCCCTGGCTCAGAAGATCGTCGAGTTGAAGAACAAAATTGATTTTGAGAAGGCACAGTTCAAGAAGCACATGGCAAAGCTCGGCGTGGCTGATGTTCAAAGCTTTAAGAAGATGTTGCATGAGCTCAAGGAGCAGTTTCACAAGAAGCACGAGGAAGCTAAAGGCTCAAGAGAGCGGATGAAATACTTCGCAGAGAAATGTGTTCAAGCCCACAATGAGGCAGAGAAGCGCAAGGTTCTGGGGCGTCCTGGTATCGACCCTAGAATGGCTGTCAAACAGAAGAAGAAGTCTGTTGAGGCACGCACTAAAGCACCAAGGCAGGAAGCACCTAGCATTGTCTTCCCTACCGGCATGACAGGCTCGAAGCCTAAGGCCCCCTCAGCAGCTTCAGAGCTGAAGAAAACCAGGGCAGCTGAAGCTGATGCCAGGAAGCGCAAGCACAAGGATGCCTCTGATGGTGCTCCATCAACAAAGAAGCCGAAGACAAAGTCTTCGCGGAAAGACCGTGCTGCAGCCACAAAGCCACTTGTTGTTGAGCCCATCTCGGTTGCACGTCCTGCCTCCTACAACCAAGAGCGTCAACTTGTAGTTCACGAGCCTGCTACCACAGAGGCTCCTGAAGACGAAGAAGTACCAACTGTTAACCCCATCATAGCTGAAGACATTGGTCATGAAGACAATGTAGAAGATGATGAAGTCGTTCCTCAAATTGAGCACCAACTGGTATCATCACCTGTTCTCACGAACAGTGAACTCATCAGCATTGGTCGTCCCATGACACCAATTTCTCAGGATGCTTTGTGGGCTGATCTCCCTCAACAAGAGATCCCAAGCAATGAAGACGCACCCAATACTCCACCACCTCAAGTCACCACTCTGGTGCTTGATGACGACTACATGGTCCATACCACTCCATCACCACAGGCGTCGCCCGCATTCCGCAGGCTTCGCAAAGGCCCCAAGCCTCCGGTCACCATGTTGAGCATTCCAGAAGGAGAAGTGCAACAAAGCTCAGTCGCACGTGAAGTGTTTCCTGAAGCCACTCCTACTGCGAATGTCTCTGAGTCTGAAGCCAAAGCTGCTGAAGACATTCCGGCTACATCAGCCGAAGACAATCAAGAACCAAGACAAGAATAAGAAAGAGTTGCCACACCCCCTGTCACTCAAGAAGTCGTTCTCGAGGAGAACGTGTCAGTGCCCGACCCTCCTGTTACTAAAGAGGAGGTTGAAAACAATGAGGCAGCCACAACCAACACTGCTGAAGCCAATGATGTTGTCATGGCTGAAAATACTGTGGCGCCTGAAGCTAATGATGCACCTGAAGCAAGTGTGCAACCTGAAGCCACAGTCAATGCCGAAGCTGCAGTTCCACCCCCAAGGCCTCACACTATTGAGCAGGCATTTGATCGTGGCCAACTTGTCACTGTCAAATGGCCTGTTCTGATTCCTCCCACTGCTCCCGGACCACAATATGAATACCATGTGGAGCACAGGCCTCGGGTCCAGAAGCCAAAGCCCAGACTGCCAAGGTTTCCTGGTGCTGCAACATCGCCAGGCTCGTTTAGTGTAAATAGCTTCAGGGCATACAACACATTCTTCAACAGTGCCAAGAACCCTTACTCCAAGCCAAAGATCTCATCTGATCGCTTCTAGAGCTTCCAGCTGCGCAATTATTACTCATGTATCTTATACAACCAAGAGCGGATCTTTCCTCACATGCGTTTGCATCGTGAAGCCATTGCTGGACTGCCCTGCTTGGAAGAAGCTCTAGACTGTTTTAGAGATGTTTGCCTCCTGCAATTTGTCACTGACAAAGAGCATTGGAACGAAGAGCTTCTGCTGCAGTTCTATGCTACTCTTCACATTCGTGGCTACAACAGGGATCCGAAGACTTGGGTCCTTGAGTGGATGACAGGCGAAGTGCATCATGAAGCCAAAGCTCAAGATATCATCAAGCTTACTTCCCTGCCCACTCCAGGTGAATACTATGAACCTAGTTGTCAGCTACGCAGGAATGGATTGGAGAGCATCTTTCAGAAGCCTGAGCCAAACATGAGTCAGATGCGCAGCATGATGAAGCCACTGCCACAAGATGCTGAATATCCTAAGGATTTCTTTGCCGAAGACCTTGAGTATCTGCTAAAAGGATCGATATGCTTGACTAGAGGGGGGTGAATAGGCAACTAACAATTTTTAGCTTTTCTTTACCAAATTAAACTTTGCATCAAAGCAGGTTGTCTAGATGTGCAACTAGGTGAGCAACCTATATGATGCAACAACAACGAGCACACAAGCAAGCAAGAGAAGTAACACTAATAAGCTTGCACAAGTAAACGTACGAGATAACAAAGAGTGGAGCCGGTGAAGACGAGGATGTGTTACCGAAGTTCCTTCCTTTTGAGGGGAAGTACGTCTCCGTTGGAGCGGTGTGGAGGCACAATGCTCCCCAAGAAGCCACTAGGGCCACCGTATTCTCCTCACGCCCTCACACAATGCGAGATGCCGTGATTCCACTATTGGTGCCCTTGGAGGAAGCGACCGGACCTTTACAAACAAGGTTGGGGCAATCTCCACAACTTAATCGGAGGCTCCCAACAACACCACGAAGCTTCACCACAATGGACTATGGCTCCGTGGTGACCTCAACCGTCTAGGGTGCTCAAACATCCAAGAGTAACAAGATCCGCTACGGATTGGTGGGGGAATCAAATTTCTCTTGGTGAAAGTGTAGATCGGGGCCTTCTCAACCAATTCCGAGCAAATCAACAAGTTTGATTGGCTAGGGAGAGAGATCGGGCGAAAATGGAGCTTAGAGCATTAATGGAGCTTTTTGGGGGGAAGAGGTAAGTCAACGAAGAAGAAGAGGACCCCCTTTTATAGAAGGGGATCCCATCCAACCGTTACCCCCCAAAACAGCCCCGCACAGGGCGGTACTACCACAGATGGTAGCGGTACTACCGCTGGACCCAACGGTACTACCGCTCCCCCTTGTGGTACTACCGCCCAGCCTGGGAGGGCTCAAAGGGAGAGCAGGAAACGTGCCTAGCGCGGTATTGCTGTGGTGGTAGGGCGGTACTACTGCCCTCGAGCGGTATTACTACTTCTACAACCAATGCAAAGTGCCGCTCAACCCGACACGAGAGGCGACCCCCTCGAGTCGACGCGGTAGTAGCCCGGTACCGCAGTGGTACTGCGGCTAAGAACCACAAGCGGTACTACCGCTGGGTACCGCGGTACTACCGCTTGGACACAAATTAGCACAACTGCAAGGGGAACGAGCTCTCTAGTTGAAGCGGAAAGGCTTAGAGGGTGAGAGACGGATGTGAATGTGTTGATTCCACCGAAGCCTTACCAAAGCGGACCCCCTCTTGATAGAACGGTGACTCCTACGAAACTAGTCCACCAAACAAGAAACGAAAGAGCTACACTGTCGGTGTCAAAAACGGCGGATCTCGGGTAGGGGGTCCCGAACTGTGCGTCTAAGGCGGATGGGAACAGGAGGCAGGGGACACGATGTTTACCCAGGTTCGGGCCCTCTTGATGGAGGTAATACCCTACGTCCTGCTTGATTGTTCTTGATGATATGAGTATTACAAGAGTTGATCTACCACGACATCAAAGAGGCTAAACCCTAGAAGCTAGCCTATGTTATGATTGTATGTTGTCCTACGGACTAAAACCCTCCGGTTTATATAGACACCGGAGGGGGCTAGGGTTACACAAGGTCAGTTACAAAGGAGGAGATATACATATCCGTATTGCCGAGCTTGCCTTCCACACCAAGTAGAGTCCCATCCGGACACGGGGCGAAATCTTCAATCTTGTATCTTCATAGTCCAACAGTCCGGCCAAAGGATATAGTCCGGCTGTCTGGAGACCCCCTAATCCAGGACTCCCTCAGTAGCCCCCGAACCAGGCTTCAATGACGTTGAGTCCGGCGCGCAGTATTGTCTTCGGCATTGCAAGGCGGGTTCTTCTCCAAATCTTGAATGTTTGTTAAGTAGTGTCCGGCCCATAAATGTTGGACTTCTTGGCTTCTGTGCTCAATAAGGGCTATCTTCCATGCGTCGAACGAATACGAGGAGCCAAAACGTTTTTACATTCACCCCCTAGCCAGGTAAATAAATTGTCTATTAAAGGGATGGGGATTCTTAGATCCAATCCATACCATCCTCCCACGACGAGAATCCATCGGAGCGCGCTTCGGAAAAATCCACTCCAACATGGCCGACCACCGCAGCTCCTCCTCCCGCCCCCGTAGCCCTAATCCCGGTGATTGGGAGAGGTGTTCCATCCCACACAGTCGATTAGTAGAGCTGCAGGCTCATGGATTTCTCCCTCAAGCGTATATGGTTCCCGTCCGAGCCGGGCTCGCCACATATAATGGCGGGGAGCAAGCGGAGAGCTTCCCCAGCCCCTCTAAGGGGGAGCGGGTGTGCCTTGTTCCTTACTTACTAAGGGGACTCGGATTTCCACGGGCTCCTGGAGTTTTACGGCCTCCAACTGCATAATTTCACCCATGCTTCCATATTACACATCGCCGGCTACGTTGCCCTTTGCGAGCTATTTCTGGGCTACCAGGCTCATTTCGAGCTGTGGAAAAGGTTATTTTGCCCCGCACACAGAAGGGGTCACTTTATCAAGTGGGCGGAGCCAAAATATGGCGCATCGCCGAAATCGGATACCTGTCTGGTACTCCGAAGAAGACGTCCGAAGACTGGCCTTCGGAGTGGTTTTATATGGAGGACGTCCCCCTTCCAGACCCTGTTCGGCGGGGTCTTCCTGAGTTCAACAATGCCCCTCTGAAGAAACGCCGAAGCTGGCGCCCACGGAGCCCCCAGGAGGAAGACAACGGAGAAGTCCTTTACCTGATGAATCGGATTAAAGCGCTGGCTCAATTAGGATTGACAATAATCGAGGTTATGTCAATATGCAAAATGCGGGGAGTGCAGCCACTTCAATATCGAGGGTACCCCCTGTGGTGTTTTAACGGGGAAGATGATGCCACCCGTTGCGGGCGTAAGGGACCCGACTCCGCTGCTGCTTGGGCAAAAATTCTGTCCGAGTTGTTCAAGGGAGAGGAAGAGGAGTTCATCCGTATCAAGCCACGAGATGGATTCTCCATGTACAACCCTCCAAGCTGGGTGAGTTATACCTCTTTACTCCCATTCTTCCCACATTCTTCGTCGTAGGTACTCACCTTGCCATTTTACGGCAGGAACTGCAAAAAGCTGTAAGGGAGGTCAACAACCCATCTCCACAACCAGAGGACCCTGGCCGGGCCCTCGGTCCTGGGCTCAAAGAGGATCCAGACATATTCGTGGAGCTGATAGATAAGCAATTCTATCAATTGAGCTGCGATGACGCCATGGTGGCCATAACAGCCGACTATCCCGGACTGCTCCCTGCGTTGCATGTAAGAAAAACCAAAATCCCAACTCCAAGAATAGGATCCCCTTTTAGACACTTCACCTACCGTACACATATGGTGTTTCACAAGGAAGGCATTCAGGATGCCGTGCCGAACCCGCAGCAACTCGCCAACAAGAGGCACCGAAGCCGGGTAGGCCAAAAGGAAGGCGGTCAGGACGGAGACGCCGGCGCAGAGGTATGACACAAAACCTCGCTCCATGGTTGTCGTCTTTCTCAAAATGCAATGACGTCCATGCTTCTTTAATATAAAAAACACTCGCTAGAGTATATCCGGAGAGGCTGCCGATCACGCCTCCACCAGTCGGGCTCCAGGACCGGACATAGAGGCGGAAGCCAACATGGGGGGACGCCGGATGCTCCTCCTATAGAGGATGCAGATAGACTATCCGCTACAAATTCAGAAGTGGAGAGCGCCATGAATCATAGGCGTCGCCGGGCCGTACTCCGTGACGCTTGCTTCTCACCAAAGGCATTTGATGCCTTCAATTCTAGAGACGCGTACCTCCATGCTGCTCAAAATGGTCTAGCCAGAGCCACAGACCAGTATGTAAGGGATATACGGGTAAGCAAATCTGACGATTATATGTATCAGTAGCCCCTAAGAGTTGAAACAGTTGATGCAACTGATTTAAGGATCATTATTTGTGCAGGTTCTTATGGAGAAGAATTCCCAATTGTCTCAAGAGCTGGACGAGTGCAAGGCCCAGCTGGAAGCCCCTGTTGCCGCATTGAAGGAGTCCAAAAAGGGTCCCCCTGGTAACTTTTTTGTCTATTGCAAAGAATATCGGTACCAGGTAGTATGCGGCATGCATGCACACCTAACAATAGATGTTGCAGGTGGCCTCGGAGTGAATCCGGAGGCCGTGGAGGCGGATACGGCACGTGATGATTGACATCAAAATGCTGGCGAGCGAATGCTGACGCGAGTCAGGCAGGAGAAAAATGATCTCCAAGATGCCAATATCCGGTTGGGCGTGGAACTGAAGGATGTCTGAGCCAGCTTGCGGACTCCGTGAAGGAGAATAAACGGCTTCAGCGCAACATTTTTAGTAAGTGCTTGGACGAACTTTTTAAAGGAGTTCGGCAGAGAAGCCTGCTAACAGCGTTATGTCTGCAGGTATGCTGACGGGTCATCCCGCGGAGGAGATGCCCGGGTCTTCGGGTGATCTTCTACCAGAGCTCTCACAACTGCACGAACAAGTTCGGCAGGTGATGCAGAGTATTGCTCAAGCCTTGTGGCCATTCGCGTCCCCTCCAGAAGGCATGGGGGAGCTTATAGAGAAGCTCAAGGGAGCGTGGCGGTGCTTCCGATTATGGAAGATATCAGCCTGCCGACAAGGTGCGAGGGAAGCCTGGGCTATGGTGAAGACACAATATACCAAGGCTGACCCAAACCACATGGCCGAGGTCGGACCTGTGGGGCCCGATGGGAAAGAGATCCCCGTCAGTTTAGTGCATGATCAAGTAGAATTAGCCGCAAAGTATTCCCAATAGGATTGTAGGCTAGACAGCCTGTTGGATGGTATAGAAGAAGAATTTAATCAGTCTTAGTGACTGTGTACTTCAAGTGACATATGTAATGTCCCTAGCCGGATTGTAAATCATTTGTCATGGCGGACCTTTTCGCTTCAACCTCTGGACCCGATAGTCTGGAGTGTATCCGAATCCCACTCTGTTATATAAAAACTGGGGTATGCATGGAAACCAGGCGTAGGGGTCATAAGTGCTTGAACAGACAAGTACCCAACTAGCTATGTTATATTACATGGATAGTAAAAAACATCTTCCAGGGAGAATAGTTCCGTTAAGGGTTCCTTTCCCTGGGTACGCATGCCCTAATGTGCATGTCCGAACTGTGAGACGCAGGCTAAAAACATCTGGGGGCGTGTAGTAACTGAAATGAAAGTCATCTTTTATTCACCGACCGAATATTCCCTTAAGAACACTAGCTTTTGGCTTCACCCAGTCTGAGGTACACATCCGGCTGACCCAGCAGTAACAATCGCAGAGGTGCTTCCCTTATGCCCTAGCCGAATTAACGGGAATGTAGGGCATAAATACAAGAGCCAGGCAACCCAGCTTGGCCAAAACTTAAGTCATATCGATGCATATAATGGCGAAAAAAGGTACATGTGGAAGAATAACACATGTGCGGGGCATAAAGCCCGGAAAGGTAATTAAATTAAGCTTCTGTATAGGAAGCCCCCAGGTATATTGAGCACGGTTAGCGCGTCCAGATTGTGTAACCAATACACAAGTGTAGATCTTTAGGGCCTTGAAGAGAAAAGAGAGAAAGAAAGAGAGAGAAAACAGATGTGCAAAAAATTCATGGAGGTAAGGAGACGAACATAGAGTCCGGCGCTAGGCGTAGAATCTTCGGAGTCTGGCTGCGTTCCATGGGTTTGGCTCGAGTCAATTATTCGATGCATCCCGCAGACGGTACGCTCCACTGGTCAGAACCTGGTTGATAATGAAGGGACCTTCCCATTTGGGCTTGAGCTTGTTCTTTTTCTTCTCCGACAGGCGTAGAACTAGTTCGCCTACATTATAGGTTTTGGCCCGCACTTCTTTGCTTTGATACCTTCGAGCCTATTGCTGATAGAATGCGAAACGGGCTTTTGCCACATCACGCTCCTCCTCCAGGGCATCCAAACTGTCCTGCCGATCGAGCTCGGCCTCTCTTTCTTCATACATGCGCACTCGAGGTGAGTCATGAATTATGTCGCAAGGCAGCACCGCCTCGGCGCCGTACACCATAAAAACGGTGTGCATCCGATAGTGCGATTCGGCATGGTCCACAGCCCCCAAAGTACGGAGTCGAGCTCCTCTACCCAATGAGTGTTTGATTCCTTTAAAGACCGGACTAATCTGGGTTTAATGCCGCTCATGATAAGACCATTCGCTCATTCGACTTGACCATTGGTTTGCGGATGATAGACAGAAGCATAATCGAGCTTGATGCCCATGTTGCTGCACCAAAGTTTCACTTCGTCGGCTGTAAAGTTCGTGTTGTTGTCAGTGATGATGTTATGGGGGACGCCATAATGGTGTACAACCCCAGATATGAAGTCTATCGCCGGTCCGGATTCAGCCATTTTAACAGGTTTGGCTTCTATCCATTTGGTGAGTTTATCCACCATGACCAGTAAGTATTTTTTCTTATGGGTTCCCCCTTTGACGGATCCGACCATATCGAGCCCCTAGACCGCAAAGGGCCAAGTAATGGGGATTGTTTGGAGGGCGGTAGGTGGCATGTGGCTTTGATTTGCAAAAAGCTGGCAGCCAACACAATGTTGTACCAGATGTTGTGCATCTGCCCGGGCCGTCGGCCAATAAAAACCTGTACGGAAGGCCTTGCTTACAAGGGCCCGGGCTGCGGCATGGTGGCCGCCGAGTCCGGCATGGATTTCTGCCAAAAGCTTCCGCCGTTCCTCTTTGGAGATGCACCTTTGAAGGACTCCGGTTGTGCTTTTCTTATAAAGCTCTCCCTCATGGACCTTGTAGGCTTTAGATCGCCGCACTATGTAGCAAGCCTCATTTTGGTCCTCGGGTAATTCCTGTCTAGTTAGGTAGGCCAGGAATGGTTCTGTCCACGGGGCGATCACGGCCATTATCTCGTGGGCTGAAGGTGTTATTTCGGTGGCAGAGCCTCCGATTGTGTCAGAGTATTCGGTATTTGGGGTTGTGGCCGGGTCCGGACTATTTTTGCCGGTGTCCCCGTCCCATGCCACGGATGGTTTAAATAGTCTTTCTAGGAAGATGTTCGGTGGGGCAGGGTCGCGTTTAGCGCCGATACGGGCTAGGATGTCCGCCGCCTAGTTGTTTTCCCGAGCCACATGGTGGAATTCGAGCCCCTCGAACCGAGCTGACATTTTGAGGAAGGTGTTGTGATATGCCGCCATTTTCGGATCCTTGGCATCGAAGTCTCCATTTATTTGGGATATTGCAAGGTTCGAGTCCCCACGCACCTCTAGGCGTTGGATGCCCATGGAGACTGCCATCTGGAGGCCGTGTAATAGGGCCTCATATTCGGTGCTGTTATTGGAGTCTGTATATAGTATTTGGAGCATGTATTGCACCGTATCTCCGGTGGGGGACGTCAAGACAACGCCAGCCCCCAGACCAGCCAACATTTTAGAGCCGTCGAAGTGCATGATCCAATTGGAGTATGCGCCGTACTCTTTAGGGAGTTCGGCTTCTGTCCATTCGGCTACCAAATCGGCTAGTACTTGCGACTTAATGGCTCGTCGTGGCTTATATGTTATGTCGAACGGTAGGAGCTCGATGGCCCATTTGGCAATCTGGCCCGTGGCATCGCGGTTGTTTATTATGTCATTGAGTGGTACTTCAGAGGCCACCGTAATCGAACACTCTTGAAAGTAGTGTCGTAATTTCCGGGATGCCATAAATACCGCGTATGCTATCTTTTGGTAATGTGGGTACCGTGATTTGCATGGAGCGAGGACGGTGGATACATAATATACCGGCTTTTGAAGTGGGAATTTATATCCGTCCATCTCTCGTTCGACGACGAGCACTACGCTTACAACTTGGTGAGTTACCGCTATATATAATAGCATTGGTTTGCCAACAGTTGGCGCGGCCAGGATCGGGTTGGTGGCCAGGATGGCTTTTATTTTTTCCAGTCCGGCGGTGGCTGCGTCCGTCCACTCGAAGTGTTCGGTGCGCCGAAGAAGGCGATAAAGGGGAAGTGCCTTTTCTACTAATCGGGAGATAAAGCGGCTTAAAGCCGCCACACATCCAGACAATTTCTGGATTTGCTTGAGGTCAGTTGGGATAGCCAACTGCGACAGAGCTCGGATTTTAGCCGGATTTTCTTCAATTCCTCTACTGGAGACGATGAAGCCCAGGAGCTTTCCGGCGGGAACGCCGAAAACGCATTTTTCCGGATTGAGCTTAATGTCGTATGTTCGGAGATTGGTGAACATGAGCCTCAAGTCGTCTATTAAAGAGTCGACATGTTTGGTCTTAATGACCACATCGTCTACATATGCCTCCACAGTATTACTGATCTGCTTTTACAGACATGTCTGGATCATGCGCTGATATGTTGCACCGGCGTTTTTGAGCCCGAAGGGCATTGTGTTAAAACAGAAGGGGCCGTATGGCATGATGAATGCCTTTGCGTCTTGATCAGACTCTGCCATCTTAATCTGGTGGTGACCGGAGTATGCGTCGAGGAAGCACAATGATTCGTGTCCTGCGGTAGCGTCGATGATTTGATCGATGCAAGGGAGTGGGAAGGGATCCTTTGGGCAAGCCTTATTAAGGTCTTTGAAGTCGACACATAGGAGCCAGGATTTGTCCTTCTTTGGTACCATCACCAGGTTTCCTATCCAATCCGGATGTTTTATTTCTTTAATGAATCCGGCTTCCAGTAGCTTGGCTAGCTCCTCTCCCATGGCTTGTCGCTTAGGTTCAGGGAAATGCCGAAGAGTCTGCTTGACCGGCTTGAATCCTTTTAGAATATTAAGGCTATGCTCGACCAATCTGCATGGGATTCCTGGCATGTCTGAAGGATGCCAGGCGAATATATCCCAATTCTCGCGCAGAAAATCCCATAGTGCGGCGTCTACAACGGGGTCTAACTGTGCCCCGATGGATGCTGTTTTTGTAGGGTCCGTTGGATGGACTTGGAATTTAACTATTTCGTCCGCTGGTTTAAAGGAGGTGGACTTGGATCTTTTGTCTAGTATCACGTCGTCTCTGTCCACCGTGGACTCCTCCGCCACAAGGGCTTCAGATAATGCCTCGAGGGCTAGTGCGGCTGTTTTGTTCTCGGCGCGGAGTGCTATGTCTGGATCACTAGCTAGAGTGATAATTTTCTTGGGTCCGGGCATTTTGAGCTTCATGTACCCGTAATGGGGTACAGCTTGAAAAATCGTGAATGCCTCCCGCCCTAGAAGGGCGTGGTATCCTCTACTGAACGGGGCCACTTGGAATGTAATTTCTTCGGACCTGTAATTCTCCGGAGTGCCGAATACCACATCAAGTGTGATTTTCCCAGCGCAACATACCTCCTGACTAGGGATGATTCCTCGGAAGGTCGTACTGCTTTGCTCAATATGGTTGTTGTCTATTTCCATTTTTTGGAGAGTCTCCTCATAAATGAGGTTTATTCCGCTGCCGTTGTCCATGAGCACCTTAGTGAGCCGAAAGATGTCCACAATTGGACTGAGGACCAAAGCGGCTGGTGCTCGGGATGTTCGGAATTTAGGTTCGTCACTGGCATTGAAGGTGATAGCCCTGTCGCTCCATGGATTTATTGCTGCCACATGGCAGACTTCGGCAAGGCTGCTGAGTGCTCGCTTGCGCCTATTATTTGAGGCGAAGGTCTTGAAGAGCGTTAATACTGTATTGTTATCCGTGGGAAGGTGCTCTGAGGTATTTTTGGTGAGAATATCCTCACCGCTTTTGGCCACCTGCTGGAGTACCCAACATGCTCTAAGGCTGTGTGTTGATATGGTATCCGGTGTACTATGGATTTTGCAGGGCCCGTTAAGCCATCCCTCCAATACAGTTCCACGCCCTGTAGTGGGCTTTTGCTTCTTTGTAATTGAGTCGGGCGACTTATGAGAGTGCACCCTTTTAGTTTGGACTGGGGGTTTTGTCAGAGCCAGATTATCCCAGAATTGCGTTTGGGTTTTCCAGGCACTTTCCATCGCACAATATTTCCGTACTATGGCCGCCATGTCGGCGAAGTGTGCTATGTCATGGCGGCTTATGGCGTTGAGGACTCCCTTGTCCGTGCAATTGTTGCAAAAGAACGAAATTGCATCTTCCTCGAGACAGTCCTTGACCTTGTTCATTACAAGGAGGAATGTGGCCCAATAGTGATGTACTGTCTCTTGGGTCGCTTGCCTAATGTGGGAAAGATCGTTTGTATCTGGGTGGGTGGGTGGATTTAAGTCTAGACCTTGACCCAATATATGATCCCGGGGCAGGGGAGTTTCCGATCTTGGAAGTTCGGGCTCCGGGATGTTGCCCTGTGGGTTCGGTATGTGGCCTGATTCTGGATTCAGGGTTAGGGCGGTGTCCTCCCGTGAGCGAGTATCCTGTTCGAAGAGCTCGGGAATACGGACATAGTTCGTCCTCAGGATAGAGGGAGAATCGCCACATTGCTCCACCACCACCGCTATCTGATGGGTGACCGGCGGAGAGTTAATCTCCCTTTGGTCTGGTTTAAGCCCGATCTGATCGTAGCCTGTAGTGACTCCCAGAGCAGCAATGCGATCCAAGAGCTCGTTCAAAGAGGAGAGCTCCATTGGATCCATCTGCTCGGCAAATTTCGAGCCAATGTGGAGGCTTTTTTCGATGACCCGAGAGGTCATCGTCGGCGCAGCGGCCGAGCGGGCGGTCATGACGAAGGTGCCTACTCGGAGAGTTTGGCCTACAGCCAGGGCTCCCCCAGAGATGATATTGTCCTTGACAACGAGGCGAGCCATCCTCCTTATGATGACGACACAGTGGAACTCTCAATGAAAGCACCAACGTCGGTGTCAAAACTGGCGGATCTCGGGTAGGGGGTCCCGAACTGTGCGTCTAAGGCGGATGGTAATAGGAGGCAGGGGACACGATGTTTACCCAGGTTCGATCCCTCTTGATGGAGGTAATACCCTACGTCCTTCTTGATTGTTCTTGATGATATGAGTATTAAAAGAGTTGATCTACCACGAGATCAAAGAGGCTAAACCCTAGAAGCTAGCCTATGGTATGATTGTCTGTTGTCCTACGGACTAAAACCCTCTGGTTTATATAGACACCGGAGGGGGCTAGGTTTACACAAGGTCGGTTACAAAGGAGGAGATATACATATCCGTATTGCCTAGCTTGCCTTCCACGCCAAGTAGAGTCCCATCCGGACACGGGACGAAGTCTTCAATCTTGTATTTTCATAGTCCAACAGTCCGGCTGTCTGGAGACCCCCTAATCCAGGACTCCCTCATACACCGTCTTGAAAAACACTCCGAGGGGAAAGAAATCGTCTCGTTCCAAAGGATGAATCTCTGAAAGGCCCAAAGCACACGGTTAGTCCGCAAACATGTTGTCATCAATCACCAAAACTACATCGAGAGAGATATGCCTTAACAATCTCCCCCTTTTTGGTGGATTGATGACAACCAAGGATTTGCACCGGGATAAGGCATGAAAGTAAAGATACTTAGAACTACAAAATATAGACGGGCTCCCCCTGAATGTGTGCACCTAGTGAGTAGTGCCTTTGGAATGCAAGGCACACACATTAGGATCAACACTCCCCCTATATTTTATAGTCCAACAATCTAAGCATGGGTTACAAGAGAGCAGGGTATATAACATGATAAGCATACAACTCATAAGATACCAAAGAACTAGATAGACATAGATAATGATAGGATAAAGATAAGGTAGCATATGTCTCACACCATATGTCTGGAACTTAGATCTCACTAGCACAAAACCAAACAAAGCAAACGGCGAGAAAACACACCGACACCACAAACCACAAAGACACACTCGCAACACGGAAACAACAACAACACAAATCCCTAACCACTCTCCCCTTTTGGCATCGAGACACCAAAAGGGCAACGAGCGTTGCTATGGCTCCAGGTGATAGCAAGCTGAGGATCTCGAACATCACATCCTAGCGGGATCGTCTACACCGCCATCATTGGTCGGAAACTGCTCTATGTCTGAATCGGTCCACTAGTACTGCTTCTGAACCCACTCCTCCTCATCAGTGATCCTCTCCTCAGATCCGATGTTAACAGTGGCACCCAACTGGCGCATGAGCTCCTTGTGATGTCTGCGGGCCTTCTTCTCGGAGACATGAGACATGTACTGGCCATGAGACTCCATGCAAAAAAGTTTCTTCATCTTGCGCTTAATCCTCTTAGCCCATGAGGGCTCCACACCGGAGGGCTCATAGTCCTCATCCTTGTCGGCCTCAACCTCGTCCTCTGTCTCCATGTCTGCCTTAGAAGGTGGATCACCAGATCAAGGGGCCTGGGTGCCCCAGTTGTCCTTCTTCCTCAGACGCTTGATATCATGAGAAATCAACTCTCCAGTTTCCAGCACAGTCCTGGGATAGTGATGTGCCCAGGCCTTCTCAATGAGCAGCATGATGAAAGGACCACAGATCGGGCACTTGCGTTCAGAAATGGCAGAAAGAAGTTCAGACCACATAGCATGAGAAATGTCCAGGGAATCTCCAGTGTTTGCTTCCTTCTCATGCTGGCAGAAGAGAAGCATGTCCACGAGATAGGAGTGGACCATATCCAGATTCCCAATGCAAGGGACAAGAGTCTCTCGGAAGACACGGTGAAGGATGTCCAGATAGGTAGACAGCTCATAGGTTACCTTCTTTGTCTTGGGGTTAACCTTCTTAGAAAAGTAGGGCCAGAGGGCCTGCTTGTGAGTGGAGGTGACATTGCGGCAAGTGATGTCTACTACACAACCTTCTTCTTGTAGACATTGTTGGGCCTCCAAGTGCAGAGGTTTGTAGGACAGTAGCAAATTTCCCTCAAGTGGATGACCTAAGGTTTATCAATCCGTAGGAGGCGTAGGATGAAGATGGTCTCTCTCAAGCAACCCTGTAACCAAATAACAAAGAGTCTCTTGTGTCCCCAACACACCCAATACAATGGTAAATTGTATAGGTGCACTAGTTCGGCGAAGAGATGGTGATACAAGTGGTATATGGATGGTAGATAAAGGTTTTTGTAATCTGAAAATATAAAAACAACAAGGTAACTAATGATAAAAGTGAGCACAAACGGTATTGCAATGCTAGGAAACAAGGCCTAGGGTTCATACTTTCACTAGTGCAAATCCTCTCAACAATAATAACATAATTGGATCACATAACTATCCCTCAACATGCAACAAAGAGTCACTCACTAATAGCAGAGAATAAACGAAGAGATTATGGTAGGGTATGAAACCACCTCAAAGTTATTCTTTCCAATCAATCCGTTGGGCTATTCCTATAAGTGTCACAAACAGCCCTAGAGTTCGTACTAGAATAACACCTTAAGACAAAAATCAACAAAAACCCTAATGTCACCTAGATACTCCAATGTCACCTCAAGTATCCGTGGGTATGATTATACGATATGCATCACACAATCTCAGATTCATCTATTCAACCAACACATAGAACCTCAAAGAGTACCCCAAAGTTCCTATCAGAGAATCACGACGAAGACGTGTGCCAACCCCTATGCATAGGTTCATGGGCGGAACCCGCAAGTTGATCACCAAAACATACATCAAGTGAATCACGTGATATCCCATTGTCACCACAGATACGCACGGCAAGACATACATCAAGTGTTCTCAAATCTTTAAAGACTCAATCCGATAAGATAACTTCAAAGGGGAAACTCAATCCATTACAAGAGAGTAGAGGGGGGAGAAAACATCATAAGATCCAACTATAATAGCAAAGCTCGCGATACATCAAGATCGTATCACCTCAAGAACACGAGAGAGAGAGAGAGAGAGAGAGAGATCAAACACATAGCTACTGGTACATACCCTCAGCCCCGAGGGAGAACTACTCCCTCCTCGTCATGGAGAGCACCGGGATGATGAAGATGGCCACTGGAGAGGGATTGCCCCCTCTGGCAGGGTGCCGGAACGGGTCTAGATTGGCTTTTGGTGGCTACGGAGGCTTCTGGTGGCGGAACTCCCGATCTATTGTGCTCCCCGGTCGTTTTAGCGTATATGGAGATATATAGGCGGAAGAAGTACGTCAGGGGAGCCACGAGGGGCCCACGAGGGTGGAGGGCGCGCCCCCTGCCTCGTGGCTTCCTCGTTGCTTCCCTTACGTGGACTCCAAGTCCCCCGGGTTGCTTTCCTTCCAAAAATAAGTTTCGTGAAGTTTCAGGTCAATTGGACTCCGTTTGATTTTCCTTTTCTACGATACTCTAAAACAAGGAAAAAAACAGAAACTGGCACTGGGCCCTAGGTTAATAGGTTAGTCACAAAAATCATATAAAATAGCATATAAAGGCATATAAAACATCCAAGGTTGATAATATAATAGCATGGAACAATAAAAAAATATAGATACGTTGGAGACGTATCAGCATCCCCAAGCTTAATTCTTGCTCGTCCTCGAGTAGGTAAATGATAAAAACAAATTTTTTGATGTGGAATGCTACCTAACATATTCATCATGTATTTCTCTTTATTGTAGCAAGAATATTCAGATCCATAAGATTCAAGACAAAAGTTTATATTGACATAAAAATAATAATACTTCAAGCATACTAACAAAGCAATTATGTCTTCTCAAAATAACATGGCCAAAGAAAGTTCATCCCTACAAAATCATATAGTTTGGGCATGCTCCATTTTCATCACACAAGAATGCTCTCATCATGCACAACCCCGATGACAAGCCAAGCAATTGTTTCATACTTTAGTAATCTCAAACTCATAAACCTTCACGCAATACATGAGCGCGAGCCATGGACATAGCACTATGGGTGGAATAGAATATAATGAGCGGGTTATGTGGAGAAGACAAAAAGGAGAAAGTCTCACATCAACGCGGCTAATCAATGGGCTAGGGAGATGCCCATAAATTGATGTCAATGCAAGGAGTAGGGATTGCCATGCAACGGATGCACTAGAGCTTTAAATGTATGAAAGCTCAGCAAAAGAAACTAAGTGGGTGTGCATCCAACTTGCTTGCTCACGAATACCTAGGGCACTTGAGGAGGCACATTGTTGGAATATACAAGCCAAGTTCTATAATGAAAATTCCCACTAGTATATGAAAGTGACAAAACAAGAGTCTCTCTATCATGAGGATTATGGTGCTACTTTGAAGCACAAGTGTGGCAAAGGATACTAGCATTGTCCCTTCTCTCTTTTTCTCTCATTTTTTTCGGGCCTTCTCTTTTTTTATGGCCCTTCTCTTTTTTGGGCCTTCTCCCTTTTTTATGGCATTTCTCTTTTTTTATTCCTCACTTGGGACAATGCTCTTGATAATGATGATCATCACACTTCTATTTACTTACAACTCAAGAATTACAACTCGATACTTAGAACAAGATATGACTCTATATGAATGCCTCCGGCGGTGTACCGGGATTGCGATGAATCAAGTGTGACATGTATGAAAAATTATGAACGGTGGCTTTGCCACAAATACGATGTCAACTACATGATTATGCAAAGCAATATGACAATGATGAATGTGTCATGATAAACGGAATGGTGGAAAAGTTGCATGGCAATATATCTCAGAATGGATATGGAAATGCCATAATAGGTAGTTATGGTTGCTGTTTTGAGGAAGATATAAGGAGGTTTATGTGTGACAGAGCATATCATATCACGGGGTTTGGATGCACCGGCGAAGTTTGCACCAACTCTCAATGTGAGAAAGGGAAATGCACGGTACCGAAGAGGCTAGCAATGATGGAAGGGTGAGAGTGCGTATAATCCGTGGACTCAACATTAGTCATAAAGAACTCACATACTTATTGCAAAAATCTTCAAGTCATCAAAAACCTCGGCAGTACGTGCATGCTCCTAGGGGGATAGATTGGTAGGAAAAGACCATCGCTCGTCCCCGACCGCCACTCATAAGGAAGACAATCAAATAACACCCCATGTTTCAAATTTGTTACATAACGTTTACCATACGTCCATGCTACGGTACTTGCAAACTTCAACACAAGCACTTCTCAAATTCACAACTACTCAACTAGCACGACTTTGATATTATTACCTCCATATCTCAAAACAATCATCAAGCATCAAACTTCTCTTAGTATTCAATGCACTTATATGAAAGTTTTTATTATATCCCTCTTGGATGCCCATCATATTAGGACTAGTTTCATAACCAAAGCAAACTACCATGCTGTTCTAAAGACTCTCAAAATAATATAAGTGAAGCATTAGAGCAATGACATACTACTCCAAAAGGTATAAGTGAAGCTCAATGAGTAGTCAAAAAATTATGCAACTATGTGAAGACTCTCTAACATTTAATAATTTCAGATCTTGGTATTTTATTCAAACATCAAGCAAAACTAAATAAAATAAAATGATGCTCCAAGCAAAACACATATACTGTGGTAAATAAAAATATAGCTCCAAGTAAAGTTACCGATGAACGAAGACGGAAGAGGGGGTGCCTTCCGGGGCATCCCCAAGCTTAGGCTTTTGGTTGTCCTTGAATATTACCTTTGGGTGCCTTGGGAATCCACAAGCTTAGGATCTTGCCACTCCTTATTCCATAGTACATCGAATCTTTACCCAAAACTTGAAAACTTCACAACACAAAACTTAACAGAAAACTCGTAAGCTCCGTTAGCGAAACAAAACAAAACACCACTTCAAGGTACTGTAATGAATTCATTATTTATTTATATTGGTGTTAACCTACTGTATTACAACTTCTCGATGGTTTATAAACTATTTTACTAGCCATAGATTCATCAAAATAAGCAAACAACACACGAAAAACAGAATCTGTCAAAAAAAGAACAGTCTGTAGTAATCTGTAGCTAACGCAAATTTCTGGAACCCCAAAAATTCTAAAATAAATTTCTGGACGTGAGTAATTTGTCTATTAATCATATTCAAAAGGAATTAACTAAATAGCACTCTCCAGTAAAAAATGGCAGCAATTCTCGTGAGCGCTAAAGTTTCTGTTTTTTACAGCAAGATCAACAAGACTTTCCTCAAGTCTTCCCAACGGTTCTACTTGGCACAAACACTAATTAAACACATAAAACCACATCTAAACAGAGGCTAGATGAATTATTTATTACTAAACAGCAACAAAAAGTAAGGAACAAAAATAAAAGTGGGTTGCCTCCCAACAAGCGCTATCGTTTAACGCCCCTAGCTAGGCATGATAATTTCAACGATGCTCACATAAAAGATAAGAATTGAAACATAAAGAGAGCATCATGAACAATATGAATAGCAAATTTAAGTCTAACATACTTCCTATGCATAGGGATTTTGTGATAAAACAACTTATGGGAACAAGAATCAACTTGCATAGGAAGGTAAATCAAGCATAACTTCAAAACTTTAAGCACATAGAGAGGAAACTTGTTATTATTGCAAAGCATACAAGCATATCTTCCTCACTCATAATAATTTTCAGTAGCATCATGAATGAATTCAACAATATAACCAGCACCTAAAGTATTCTTTTCATGATCTACAAGCATAGAATTTTTATTACTCTCCACATAAGCAAGATTCTTCTCATTCGGAATAGTGGGAGTATCATAAGAGACTCGAATTCTATAAATTGTTTCCACATTAAAAGAGTAATGTCCAGAAAAAGGGTAATCATAATCATGACAAGTTTTATAAATATAATCACTAATTTTTATAGCATAAGTATCATCATAATAGTCATCATAGGTAGGAGGCATGCTATCATCATTATAAATTTGCATATCAAAACTTGGGAGATTAAAAATATCGTCATTAAACATAGCTTCCCCAAGCTTGGGACAAACATTAATTGCAGCAAATATATTCTCAAAAACATCATCTTCATCAAACATATCATCCCCAAGCTTGGGCCTTTTCATATCATAAGCATAATCACTCTCATCATTAATAGTATGGATAACACCAATAGTATAGCAATTATCATATTCTTCCAAACAAGTGCCAACAAGATTTTCAAGATCGTAAGAAGTATAATTATCTTCCAAAATTATATTTTCATGAGGCATAATAGTAATATGAGCAGCATTATTTGGGAGAGATGTCTTTTTTACCTCTCTTCCTTTTTCTTCTCTTCTTCTTCACCACATCATGTGTGGGTTTAATCCTCTTTTTGGAGCTCCTTATTAATGAGATTGGTTGAATAGGAGGCTCCTCCTCGTTACCTGATTCATCATAAGAAATAATAGAAGGGTATTGGGAAGTCTCTTCCCTTTCGTTAGTATTCTCTTCATCCTCTATTTGTTTTGTTTTCTTTATGTAATTGGAAATATAAGGATTTTCAATGCAATTCACCGCACAATACATATAAATTTCCTCTAGATCAAAGCCAAGCAGTTTATAACAGGCAAATTCTGGAAGATCCCCAGTTATATGTTTCATTTCTTCGCAACCCATAAGCAAGCTAAGTTCATCATAATGTGCAAGGGAAATCAACTCATCACAATTTTTGGACACGATTAGATCATGAAACAATTTGCATCGGATGGTTAAATGACCACGTTCATTGCAAAGCTCACAAGTATGGCCAAGAAAATTTAAATTTTCAGCACAATCATATAGCCTTTCTTGCAACAATTTAGTTTCTAAGTACTTATGCCTCTTGCAATATCTATCTTCCCTATTTGGTGTGTACTTACAAACCCAATGCACTCCACAAAAATTGACATGTTTATAGGAGACATTTTCATCATAACTAGTGCAATCATCACTAGTACCATGGATATTCATGGAGTTCATACTAACAACATTGCAATCATGCTCATCATTCAAATATTTAGTGCCAAACATTTTAATGCATTCTTCTTCTAACACTTTGGCACAATTTTCCTTCCCATCATACTCACGAAAGATATTAAAAAGATGAAGCGTATGAGGCAAACTCAATTCCATATTTTTGTAGTTTTCTTTTCTAAACTAAACTAGTGATAAAACAAGAAACTAAAAGACTCGATTGCAAGATCTAAAGATATACCTTAAAGCACTCACCTCCCCGGCAACGGCGCCAGAAAAGAGCTTGATGTCTACTACACAACCTTCTTCTTGTAGACGTTGTTGGGCCTCCAAGTGCAGAGGTTTGTAGGACAGTAGCAAATTTCCCTCAAGTGGATGACCTAAGGTTTATCAATCCGTAGGAGGCGTAGGATGAAGATGGTCTCTCTCAAGCAACCTTGCAACCAAATAACAAAGAGTCTCTTGTGTCCCCAACACACCCAATACAATGGTAAATTGTATAGGTTGCACTAGTTCGGCGAAGAGATGGTGATACAAGTGGTATATGGATGGTAGATAAAGGTTTTGTAATCTGGAAATATAAAAACAGCAAGGTAACTAATGATAAAAGTGAGCACAAACGGTATTGCAATGCTAGGAAACAAGGCCTAGGGTTCATACTTTCACTAGTGCAAGTCATCTCAACAATAATAACATAATTGGGTCACATAACTATCCCTCAACATGCAAAAAAGAGTCACTCCAAAGTCACTAATAGCGGAGAACAAACGAAGAGATTATGGTAGGGTATGAAACCACCTCAAAGTTATTCTTTCCAATCAATCCGTTGGGCTATTCCTATAAGTGTCACAAACAGCCCTAGAGTTCATACTAGAATAACACCTTAAGACACAAACCAACCAAAACCCTAATGTCACCTAGATACTCCAATGTCACCTCAAGTATCCGTGGGTATGATTATACGATATGCATCACACAATCTCAAATTCATCTATTCAACCAACACATAGAACCTCAAAGAGTACCCCAAAGTTCCTACCGGAGAATCATGAAGAAGACGTGTGCCAACCCCTATGCATAGGTTCATGGGCGGAACCCGCAAGTTGATCACCAAACATACATCAAGTGAATCACATGATATCCCATTGTCACCACAGATACGCACGGCAAGACATACATCAAGTGTTCTAAATCATTAAAGACTCAATCCGATAAGATAACTTCAAAGGGGAAACTCAATCCATTACAAGAGAGTAGAGGGGGGAGAAAACATCATAAGATCCAACTATAATAGCAAAGCACGCGATAACATCAAGATCGTATCACCTCAAGAACACGAGAGAGAGAGAGAGATCAAACACATAGCTACTAGTACATACCCTCCTCGTCATGGAGAGCACCGGGATGATGAAGATGGCCACCGGAGAGGGATTGCCCCCTCCGGCAGGGTGCCGGAACGGGTCTAGATTGGCTTTTGGTGGCTACGGAGGCTTCTGGCGGTGGAACTCCCGATCTATTGTGCTCCCCAATCGTTTTAGGGTATATGGAGATATATAGGCGGAAGAAGTACGTTAGGGGAGCCACGAGGGGCCCACGAGGGTGGAGGGCGCGCCCAGGGGGGTGGGCACGCCCCCCTGCCTCGTGGCTTCCTCGTTGCTTCCCTTACATTTACTCCAAGTCTCCCGGGTTGCTTTCCTTCCAAAAATAAGTTCCATGAAGTTTCAGGTCAATTGGACTCCGTTTGATTTTCCTTTTCTGCGATACTCTAAAACAAGGAAAAAACAGAAACTGGCACTGGGCTCTAGGTTAATAGGTTAGTCCCAAAATCATATAAAATAGCATATAAAGGCATATAAAGCATCCAAGGTTGATAATATAATAGCATGGAATAATCAAAAATTATAGATACGTTGGAGACGTATCAGTGAGGACGGAAGCCGACTGGATTCTCAAGCCCGTGATCTTCCACCCCAAGTAACTCCATGAAGGCCTTCCACGTGACAGTGAGCATCTTGCCATTTGTCATCCAAGTCAGAGTCCTTTCTACATCAGTTCCAAGATGGACAGTGGCATAGAATTGGCATATCATATCGGCATCAAAGTCCTTGTTGAACTACATGATTCTGAGAATGTTCAACTGAGTGCACATCTGAAGGGCTTGGCCAAAGTACTCAGGGTCCTTCTCCATAGGATCAGTGTCGATGGAGCGAACATCAACAAAGTGATTCTTCTTCGCCTTGATCACATCAAAAAAGATGGCGAACTGAAAGCGGTTCCAGAACGGGCGGTTGACCAAAGTGGGATCTTGGTCTTCCTCATAGGGGTTGCGGCGATGCTTTGCCCAAAATTCCTTGGCAGTCATCTCAGACACAGTCTTTCCCTTTGCCTTGCTTGCCGATCTCTTCGTGAGCTGAGGCGGCGGTGGAGCACTTGAGGTAGCATCCGCTGGCGGCGGTGGAGCACTAGTGGAACCACCTGCTGACTCAGATGTGTGGTAGCGCTTTGACGTTGCACGACCGGGGTTGACACGGCGGACCTGCTGCTCAGGATGATCATCACTTGGAACCAAACACATGAGCAGAAGAAACAACACGAAAGAAAGAGCATAAGCCACCAAACAAAGCAACAAGGATCAAAACGCGGTAGAAAATGATGGAACTGGGCATGTAGCGGTAGTACCGCGACCCAACCGCGGTAGTACCGCTTGTGCGCTAGTACCGCTCAAGACGAGGAACGGCGGTTCCCTTACTGCCGTGGACAGATTCGGCACTACCGGAGATGCCAAATTCAAAAATAAACCTACCAAACTTCAATCCAAAGGGCCTAGAAGCCATCTCCATCCTACTTAAGCCTCGACTTAGCCAAAAGATGAGTAAAACAATGCCTATTGACCCTTGTCGGTGTCAAAACCGGCGGATCTCGGGTAGGGGGTCCCGAACTATGCGTCTAAGGCAGATGGTAACAGGAGGCAGGGGACACGATGTCTTACCCAGGTTCGGGCCCTCTTGATGGAGGTAAAACCCTATGTCCTGCTTGATTTATTCTTGATGATATGAGTATTACAAGAGTTGATCTACCACGAGATCGGAGAGGCTAAACCCTAGAAGCTAGCCTATGGTATGATTGTATGTTGTCCTACGGACTAAAACCCTCCGGTTTATATAGACACCGGAGGGGGCTAGGGTTACACAAGGTTGGTTACAAAGGAGGAGATATACATATCCGTATTGCCTAGCTTGCCTTCCACGCCAAGTAGACTCCCATCCGGACACGGGACGAAGTCTTCAATCTTGTATCTTCATAATCCAACAGTCCGGCCAAAGGACATAGTCCGGCTATCCGGAGACCCCCTAATCCAGGACTCCCTCAGTAGCCCCTGAACCAGATGATGATGAATCCGGCGCGTAGTGTTGTCTTCAGCATTGCAAGGCGGGTTCTTCTCCATATTTCGAACGTTTGTAAAGCAGTGTCCGGCCCCATAAATGTTTGGACCTCTTGGGTTTTGTGCCCAATAAGGGCTATTTCCCACGCGTCAAATGAATACAAGGCGCCGGGGCGTTTTTACATTCGCCCCCCTAGCCAGATAAATAAATTGTCTATTAAAAGGATGGGGATTCTCAGATCCGATCCACACCATCCTCCCCCAGCGAGGATCCATCGGAGCGCGCTTTGGAAAGATCCATTCCAGCATGGCCGACCTCCGCAGCTCCTCCTCCCGCCCCTGTAGCCCTAAGCCCGATGATTGGGAGAGGTGTTCAGTCCCACACAGTCGATTAATCGAACTGCAGACTAAGGGATTTCTCCCTCCAGCATACATGGTGCCCGTTCGAGCCGGGCTTGCCACCTACAATGGTGGGGAGCAAGCGGAGAGCTTCCCCAGTCCCTCTACGGGGGAGCGGGTCTGCCTTGTTCCTTATTTATTAAGGGGACTCGGATTTCCAATTCATCCGTTCCTCCGCGGGCTCCTAGAGTTCTACGGCCTGCAATTACACAATTTCACCCCTGCCTCCATTTTACACATCGCTGGCTATGTTGCTCTTTGCGAGTTGTTCCTGGGCTGCGAGGCTCATTTCGAGCTGTGGAAAAGGCTATTTTGCCTCGTCCCTCGCACACAGAGGGGGTCACTTTATCAAGTGGGCGGAGCCGAAATATGGCGCATCGCCGGAACCGGACACCTGTCCGGTACCCCGAAGAAGTTGTCCGAAGACTGGCCTTCGAAATGGTTTTATATTGAGGACGTTCCCCTTCCGGACCCTGTTCGACGGGGTCTTCCTGAGTTCAGCAATGCTCCTCCGAAGAAACGCCGAAGTTGGCGCCCACGGAGCCCCCAGGAGGAAGACAATGGAGAAGTCCTTTACCTGATGAACCGGATTAAAGCACTGAATCAATCAGGATTGACAGTAATCGAAGTCATGTCAATATGCATAATGCGGGGAGTGCAACCACTTCAATATGGAGGGCACCCCTTGTGGTGTTTTAACGGGGTGGATGACGCCACCCGTTGCGGGCGTAAGGGTCCGGACAATGCCGCCGCCTTAGCAAAAAATTTGTCCGAATTGTTCAAGGGAGAGGAAGAGGAGTTCATCTGCATCAAGCCACGGGATGGATTATCCATGTACAATCCTCCAAGCTGGGTGAGTTATATCCCCTTACTCTCATTCTTTCCCGCATTCTTTGTCATAGGTATTCACCTTGCCATTTTGGGGCAGGAACTGCGAAAATCCATAAAGGAGGTCAGCAGCCCCTCCCCACAACCAGAGGACCCTGACCGGGCCCTTGACTCTGGACTCGAAGAAGATCCGGTCATATTCGTGGAGCTGATAGACCGGCGGTTCTATCAGTTAGTTGCGATGATGCCATGGTGGCCATTACGGCCGACTATCCCGGACTGCTTCCTGCATCGCATGTAATAAAAACCAAAAATCCCAACTCCAAAAACTAGGATCCCTTTATAGACACTTCACCTACCATATACATATGGCATTTTACAGGGAAGGCATTCGGGACGCCCTGCCTAACCCGCAGCAACTCGCCAACAAGAGGCACCGAGGCCGGGCAGGCCAAAAAGGAAGGCGGTCAGGACGGAGACGCCGGCACAAAGGTATAACAGAAACCCCGCTCCGTGGTTGTCATCTTTCTTGAAATGTAATGACGCCCGTGTTTCTTTGACAGAAAAAACGCTCGCCGGAATATGTCCGGCAATGTTGCTAATCAAGCTTCCACTAGTCGGGCGCCAGGACCGGACATAGAGGCGGAAGCCGATATGGGGCGGGCGCGGGATAATCCTCCTACAGAGGATGCAGATAGATTATCCGCCACAAATTCAGAAGTGGAAAGCGCCATGAATCATAGGCGCCGCTGGGCCGTACTCCGCGACGCTTGTTTCTCACCAGAGGCATTTGATGCCTTTAATTCTGGAGAGGCGTACCTCCATGCTGCTCAAGATGGTCTAGCCAGAGCGACGGATCAGTATGTAAAGGATGTACGGGTAAGTAAATCTGACGATTATATATATCAGTAGTCCCTGAGACTTAAAATAGTTAGCAAAACTGATTTAAGGATCATCTTTATTGTGCAGGTTCTTACATAGAAGGATACTCGGCTGTCACAGGAGCTAGAGGAATGCAAGACCCAACTGCGGGCCGCTGTTGCCGCATTGAAGGAACCAAAAAAATCCCCCGCTGGTAACATTTACTTTAAAGAATGACGGTTACCATATAGTGTGCGGCGTGGCTGCAGATCTAACAATAGATGTTGCAGATGAATCTGGAGAAAATCCGGAGGACCATCATGTCGTGTGACAGCTATAGGCTGGCGAACGTGTGCTGACCGAGTTCAGGAGGGAGAAAAACAATCTCCAAGACGCCAATACCAAGCTGAGCGTGGAACTGAAAGACGTTCGAGCCCAGCTTGCAGACTCTGAGAAGAAGAATAAGCGGCTTCGACGCGGCATTTTCAGTAAGTGCTTGAACAAATCCTTTTGAAGGAGTTCGGCGCAGAAGCCGACTAACAGTGTTATGTCTTTAGGTATGCTGGCGGGTCGTCTCGCTGAGGAAATGCCCGGGTCTGCGGGTGATCTTCTATCCGAGCTCTCACAACTGCACGAACAAGTTCGGTAGGTGATGCAAGATGTTGCCCAGGCCTTGTGGCCATCCGTCTCCTTGCCATAAGGTGTTGCAGAGCTTACGGAGAAACTGAAGGGAGCACGGCGGCGCTTCCGATTATGGAAGATATCAGCCTGCCGTCAAGGTGCCAGGGAAGCCTGGGCCATGGTGAAGACGCGGTATACCAAGGCTGACCCAAATCACATGGCCGAGGTCGGACCTGTGGGGCCCGACAGAAAAGAGATTCCCGTTAGCTTAGTTTATGGGCAAGTAGAATTAGCCACAAAGTATTCCCAACAGGATTGTAGGCTAGACCGCCTGTTGGATGGTATAGAAGAGGAATTTAGTCAGTATGCATGACTATGTAACTAAAGTGACATGTATAATGCCTTCTAGCCGGATTGTAGATCATTTGTCATGGCGGACCTTTTCGCTTCAACCTCGGGACCCGATAGTCCGGAGTGTATCCAAATACCCGCTTGGTTATATAAGAACCGGGGTATGCGTGGAGACCAGGCGTAGGGGTCATTAGTGCTTGAACAGACAAGTGCCCAATTAGTTATGTTATATTACATGGGTAGTAAGAAACATCTTCCAGGGAGAATAGTTCCGTTAAGGGTTCCTTTCCCTGGGTACGCATGCCCTAAAGTGCATGTCCGGACTACGATAGGAAACATAGGAAAAACATCTGGGGGCACATATGGAAAATAAATAAAAATCATCTTTTGTCCACCGACCAAATATTCCCTTAAGAATGCTAGCTTTTGGCTTCACCCAGTCTGAGGTACACATCCGGCTGACCCGGTAGTAACAATCGCAGAGGTACTCCCCTTATGCCCTAGCCGAATTAACGGGAACGTAGGGCATAAATACAAGAGCCAGGCAACCCAGCTTGGCCAAAACTTAAGTCATATCGATGCATATAATGGCGAAAAAAGGTACATGCGGAAGTATAACACATGTGCGAGGCATGAGGCCCAGATAAATAATTAAGCTTCTATGAAAGAAGCCCCCAGGTATGATGAGCGCGGCTAGAGCATCTATAATTTGTGAGCGAGGCACAAGTTGGCCCTTGAAGGCCTAGAGAAAGAATAAAAGAAAGAAAGAAAGAAAGAAAGAAAAACAAGACAGATAATGTATATGCAAAAAATGGACAGAGGAAGGAGACGAACATAGAGTCCGGCGCTAGGCGTGGAATCTTCGGAGCCTGGCCGCGTTCCATGGGTTCGGCTCGAGTCGATTAGTCGATGCATCCCGCAGATGGTACGCTCCCCCGGTTAGAACTTGGTCAATAATGAAGGGACCTTCCCATTTGGGCTCGAGCTTGTTCTTTTTCTTATCCGGGAGGCATAGAACTAGTTCACCAAAGTTATAAGTTTTGGCCCGTACTTCTCTGCTTTGGTATCTGCGAGCCTGTTGCTGATAAAATGCGGAACGGGCTTTTGCCACGTCGCGCTCCTCCTCCAGGGTGTCCAGGCTGTCCTGCCGATCGAGCTCGGCTTCTCTTTCTTCGTACATGCGCACTCGAGGTGAGTCATGAATTATGTCACAGGGCAAGACTGCCTCTGTGCCGTACACCATAAAGAAGGGTGTATATCCGGTACTACGATTCGGCGTGGTCCGCAGCCCCTAGAGTACGGAGTCGAGCTCCTCTACCCAGTGCATGTTAGACTCCATTAAGGACCGCACTAATCTGGGTTTAATGCCGCTCATTATAAGACCGTTTGCTCGCTCAACTTGGACGTTGGTTTGTGGGTGATAGACTGAAGCATAATCGAGCTTGATGCCCATTTTTCTGCACCAGAGTTTTACCTCATCGGCCGTGAAGTTAGTGCCGTTGTCAGTGATGCTGCTGCAGGGGACGCCATAATGGTGTACGACCCCGGATATGAAGTCTATCACCGGTCCGGATTCGGCTGTTTAACAGGTTTGGCTTCTATCCATTTGGTGAATTTATCCACCATGACCAGTAAGTATTTTTTCTTGTGGGTTCCCCCTTTAAGGGGTCCAACCATGTCAAGCCCCCAGACCGCGAAGGGCCATGTAATGGGGATTGTTTGGAGGGCGGTGGGTGGCATGTGGCTTTGATTTGCAAAAAGCGGGCAACCGGCGCAGCGTTGGACCAAGTCCTGTGCATCTGCCCGGGCCGTCGGCCAATAGAATCCTATACAGAAGGCCTTGCTTACAAGAGCCCGGGCTGCGGCGTGGTGACCGCTGAGTCCGGCATGAATTTCTGCCAAAAGGTTCCGCCCTTGCTCTTCAGAGATGCACCTTTGAAGGACTCCGGTAGTGCGTTTTTTATACAATTCTCCCTCATGGACCCTGTAGGCCTTGGATCGCCGCACTATGCAGCGTGCCTCATTTTGGTCCTCCGGAAGTTCCTGCCTCGTTAGGTAGGCCAGGAATGGTTCTGTCCATGGGGCTATGATGGCCATTATTACATGGGCTGAAGGTGTTGTTTCGGTGGCAGAGCCTCCGATTATGTCAGAGTGTTCGGTGTCGAGTGTTGTGGCCGGGTCCGGACTAATATTGCCGGTGTCCCCCTCCCATACCACGGATGGCTTTAACAACCTCTCTAAAAAGATGTTGGGGGGACCGCATCGCGTTTTGCGCCGATGCGGGCGAGGATATCCGCCGCCTGATTGTTTTCCCGAGCCACATGGTGAAATTCGAGCCCCTCGAACCGAGCTGACATCTTTAGGATGGCATTACGATAGGCCGCCATCTTCGGATCCTTGGCATCAAAGTCTCCATTTATTTGGGATATTGCGAGGTTTGAATCCCCACACACCTCCAGCGCGCAATGCCCATGGAAACTGCCATCCGAAGACCATGTAACAGGGCTTCGTATTCGGCTGCATTGTTGGAGTCTGTGTACAGTATCTGCAGTACGTATTGACCTATATCTCCGGTTGGGGACGTCAGGACGATGCCAGCCCCCAGTCCAGCCAGCATTTTGGAGCCGTCGAAGTGCGTAATCCAATTGGAGTATGCGCCGTACTCTTTAGGGAGTTCGGCTTCCGTCCATTCGGTGACAAAGTCGGCCAATACTTGTGATTTAATGGCTCGCTGGGGTTTGTATGTTATGTCGAACGGGAGGAGCTTAATGGACCATTTGGCAATCCGGCCCGTGGCGTCGTGGTTGTTTATAATATCATTGAGTGGCACCTCCGAGGCTACTGTAATCGAACACTCTTGAAAGTAGTGTCGCAGTTTCCGGGATGCCATGAATACCGCATAGGCTATCTTTTGATAATGTGGGTACCGTGATTTGCATGGAGTGAGGACAGTGGATACGTAATATACCGGCTTTTGAAGAGGGAATTTATGTCCGTCCGCTTCTCGTTCGACGACGAGTACTGCGCTTACAACTTGATGAGTTGCCGCAATGTATAATAGAATTGGTTCGCCGATGTTTGGCGCGACCAGGATTGGGTTGGTTGCCAGTATGGCTTTTATCTCTTCCAATCTGGTTGTGGCAGCGTCCGTCCACTCGAAGTGTTCAATGCGCCGAAGTAGGCGATAAAGGGGTAATGCCTTTTCTCCTAAGTGGGAGATAAAGCGGCTTAGATCCGCCACACATCCCGTTAACTTCTGGATTTGTTTGAGGTCTGTTGGGGTAGCCAATTGTGACAAAGCTCAGATTTTGGCCGGATTAGCTTCAATACCTCTACTGGAGACAATGAAACCTAGGAGCTTTCCGGCTGGTTTGCCGAAAACACATTTTTCCGGATTGAGCTTGATGTCGTATGCTCGGAGGTTGTCGAATGTGAGCCTCAAGTCGTCTATTAGAGAGTCGACGTGTTTGGTTTCGACGACCACATCATCTATGTATGCCTCTACTGTTTTGCCGATTTGTTTCTCCAGACATGTCTGAATCATGCGCTGATATGTTGCGCCGGCATTTTTGAGCCCAAAAGGCATTGTGTTGAAACAGAAGGGATCGTATGGTGTGATGAATGCCGTTGCGGCTTGGTCAGACTCCACCATCTTGATTTGGTGGTAACTGGAGTATGCGTCGAGGAAACACAATGACTCGTGTCCTGCGGTAGCATCAATAATTTGATCAATGCGGGGAGGGGGAAGGGATCCTTTGGGCAAGCTTTATTGAGGTCCTTGAAATCGACGCAAAGGCACCAGGATTTATCCTTCTTTGGTACCATCACTAGGTTTGCTAGCCAGTTCGGGTGTTTTATTTCTCTGATGAATCCGGCCTCCAATAACTTGGCTAGTTCCTCTCCCATGGCCTGTCGCTTAGGTTCAGAGAAACGCTGAAGAGCCTGCTTGACCGGCTTGAATCCCTTTAGGATATTGAGGCTATGCCCGGCCAGCCTGCGTGGGATTCCTGGCATGTCTGAGGGATGCCAGGCGAATATGTCCCAATTCTCGCGCAGGAACTCTCGTAGTGCGGCGTCCACGGCGGGGTTTAACTGTGCCCCGATGGAGGCTTTTTTTGTAGGGTCCATTGGGTGGGCTTGGAATTTGACTATTTCATCCACTAGTTTAAAAGAGGAACTTGGTTCTCTTGTCGAGTATCACGTTGTCCCTGTCCACTGTGGAGCATAGTGTGGTTAATTCCTCGACCGAGAGGGCTTCGGATAATGCCTCGAGGGCCAGTGCGGCTATTTTGTTTTCGGCACGGAGTGTTGTGTCCGGATCACTAGCGAGAGTGATGATTCCGTTGGGCCCGGGCATTTTGAGCTTCATGTACCCATAATGGGGTACGGCTTGGAAGATCATGAACGCCGCACGTCCTAAAAGGGCGTGGTATCCACTATTGAACAGGGCCACTTGAAATGTAATTTCTTCGGACCTATAGTTCTATGGCGTACCGAATACCACATCTAGTGTGATTTTCCCAGCGCATCGTGCTTCTCGACTGGGTATGATTCCTCTGAAGGTTGTGCTACTTTGCTCAATGCGGTTCCACTCTATTTCCATTTTGTGAAGAGTTTCCTCATAGATGAGGTTTAATCCGCTGCTGCCGTCCATGAGTACTTTGGTGAGTCGAAAGCCGTCCACGATTGGACTGAGGACCAGTGCGGCTGGTGCTCTGGCTGTTCGGAATATAGGTTCGTCACTGGCATTGAAGGTAATCGCCATGTCACTCCATGGATTTATTGCTGCTACATGGCAGATTTCGGCAATGCCGCGGAGTGTTCGCTTGCGCCTATTATTTGACGCGAAGGTCTCAAAGATTGTTAATACCGTATTGTTATCCACGGGATGGTGCTCTGTGGTATTTGGGATAAGAAGATCCTCACCACTTTTGGCCATCTGCCGGAGTATCCAACATGCTCTAAGGCTGTGCGTTGGTATTGTATCCGCTGTGCTATGAATTTTGCAGGGTCCGTTAAGCCATCCCTCCAATACGGTTCCGTGCCCTGTAGAGGGTTTTTGCTTGTTTGTAATGAACTTGGGTGTCTTATGATAGTGCACCCTTTTACCTCGAACTGGGTGCATATTCGGAGCCGGATTATCCCAGAATTTCGTTTCGGTTTTCCAGGCACTTTCCATCGCACAGTACTTTCGTACTATGGACGCCAAGTCGGCGAAGCGTGATATGTCACAACGACTTATGGCGTTAAGGATTCCCTTGTCCGTGCAGCTATTGGAGAAAAGTGAGACCGCGTCTTCCTCGCGGCAGTCCTTAACCTTGTTCGTCACAAGGAGGAATCTGGCCCAATAATGATGTACTGTTTCATGGGGCTCTTGCCTGATGTGGGAAAGATCATTTATGTCTGGGTGGGTGGGTGGATTTGAGTCCGGACCCCTACCCGATCTGAGACCCAGGGGCCGAGGAGTTTCTGATCTTGGAAGTTCGGATTCCGGTATGTCGCCCGATGAGTCTGGCCCGCTGCCTGACTCTAGGTTCAGGGTTTGGGTGATGTCCTCCCGTAAACGGGTATCCGGCTCGGAGAGCTCAGGAATTCGGACATAGTTAACCCTCAAGATAGAGGAAGAATCGTCACATTGTTCCTCCACCACCGCAACATGATGGGTGACCGGTGGAGAGTTAATCTCCCTTCGATCGGGTTTCAGCCCAATCCGATCATAATCCGTAGCGACTCCCAAGGCGGCGATGCGATCCAAGAGTTCATTTAGGGAAGAGAGCTCCATTGTATCCATCTGCTCGCTGAGTTCTGAGCCGACGTGGAGGCTGTTTTTGATGACCCGAGAAGTCATCGTCGGTGCAGCGGCCGAATAGGCGGTCATGACGAAACTGCCTAGCCGGAGAGTTTGGCCGACAGCCAGAGCTCCCCCGGCGGTAATGTTGTTTTTAACAACAAGATGAGGCATCCTTCCTTACGGCGACGTCACAGAGGAACTCTCAATGAAAGCACCAATGTCAGTGTCAAAACCGGCGGATCTCGGGTAGGGGGTCCCGAACTGTGCGTGTAAGGCGGATGGTAACAGGAGGCAGGGGACACGATGTTTTACCCAGGTTCGGGCCCTGTTGATGGAGGTAAAACCCTACGTCCTGCTTGATTTATTCTTGATGATATGAGTATTACAAGAGTTGATCTACCACGAGATCGGAGAAGCTAAACCCTAGAAGCTAGCCTATGGTATGATTGTATGTTGTCCTACGGACTAAAACCCTCCAGTTTATATAGACACCGGAGGGGGCTAGTGTCGGTGTACAAAAAGAGGGGTACACTTTTTGTACCCCTATAACTGTGCACGGGCAGTCTGAGCCATGGGCACCACCACACTGAGCAAGGCAAGGGAGGTGAGCCAAGGTAAGGCCGAAGCTCAGGAGAAGCAGAACGACGCCAACACCAAGACCACAAAGAGCAAAGGGGACGAAGCGGACCCCCCGGAAAGATCCTTGCCAGGAGGCGGTTTTAGCAAACCCGGCAAGACCCTTGTCGTGGCAGCTCGCCCCACACCTACGCAGTGAGTCACCCTTGAGTCCACTGCCCCCATGGGGCAAGGATTCGGGAGACATCCCCGTGGTGGCATGCAGATCTTTATGAAGACATTCGAGATCAGATACACCCTTTAGAAGATGATGATCCTTGGTGGGATCCCAGCCAAGGAGGACCACAAGGCCCCTGGCAAGAGCCTTGCTGGGGATGACAGCAGGTGCCACGGCAAGACCCTTGCCGGGGCCCCGGCAAGGCCCTTGCCAAAAACACCCATTGGGCCACCATCAGGCCCACGCCAGTCAAACATCCACCGCCGTTCGCATGCAGCTGCCGACCCAACCAACTGGGCAGGCACCTGCGTGGCAGCATGCAGATCTTCGTGGAGACCCACCACTGCGCCACCTCAGCTGCCTGCCTGCCTACATGGCACCGCGGGCGCTGCTGGCCAGGGCGCGTGTCGACACGAGAGGGAGCGGCGACGGACGAGACAGGGCTCCCCCCCGTCCCCGATAAAGCAAGGACACCTGGGCAAGACGCATTAAATGCGCCTTGTCATTTAATGCGAGGGATAACCTCGCATCATTGTTCCCTTTCCACCTCCTGGTGCTACTGTGGCCACCCGTTTCCTATAAAAGGAGGCCCGAGGCGACTAGGAGGAGGATTCGGATTTTTGGAGCTCCTCACGCCCCATAGCTAGCTCAAGAACATAGATATACAATCCACCAAAGCAGGAGTAGGGTTTTACGCATCCCCGCGGCCCGAACCTGGATAAACGAACCGTGTGCTATCTGTTTGATCCGCTCTTCTCACGACCCCGCGCCCCGCAACCGTAGTAGGGATTCTTGTGATCCCATAGGTGTCGTTCCCACTGACATCTTTGGCGCGCCAGGTAGGGGGCGCAGTTGTGAGAATCGGCTTTAGCAGTTAGTTTGACGCTTCTTCATCGTCATGGCGCCCAAGAAGAAGACGACGGTGGTGGTTGGCCCGTCGGAGGCCGGACATCCCGTCCCGACGCGGGCGAGCAGCGGACCGGTCGCAGAAAGGACCCGGGGCGCCGTTCGCGAACACCAACACCGTCCCAGCAGCCGGAGTTTGGGAGGCGGCGATGTTCGTGCCCCTGGTAACGGGCCGCACGCCGCCAAATCCAAAGACGGAGCCAGGCCCTTCGCGGGTGGCGCGGGGCCTTCCAAGATCACTACCACCCTGCCCAAAGGCGATGCGAGGGCCTCCAAGACTCCCACGCCGGTGCCGACGGCGCGCTCCTCTCAAGCGGCGCGCGACGAACGGCGCAACCACGCCGAAGACCCCGGGCATCACCGTGGGAAGAGCCCCGAGCGCCGCTCCCGGGAGGTAGAAGACCTGCCCGCTCGCCGAGGCGCTGGTGAAGATGGCATGGGACCGCGGGGTCGTGAAAGAGCTCCTTCTGACATGGTCAGAAGTCGTAGCGCGTCGCGATCCGTGCAGGTTTCGCTGCCACCAATGCCAGCGGAAGCCCTGGCGCGCGCGCAGTTGCTCCTCAATTTTCCTCCCACTACGGGGAAACTCGACGAATGGAGACCCACTATCCGAAGCCTTGTTGCGGTGTCCAACAAAGACGAACCGAGTCCGGTGGAGCCCCCGGGTCGATGCTCCGACGGAGTCCCACGCACCAGTGGCAGGAAAGCCGTCGGCACCGCGACCACGGTGCACTCGCCTCCTCCTCGCCCGGTATCGCGGACGCCAGCCCGCCGCGACGTTGTGGGCGACGAAATCTCCATAGCGTCGTCCGACCCGCGGACCCACTGCGACCAGCGCCAAGTCCTTCGGGAACGAGAACATGAAGACGCTCGAACCACTATCGAGCGCCGGCGAGGAGCGCGCCACCAGTCAGACAGGCGAGCAGGGCCTGCTGTGAACCACCCGGCACCGGAGAGCCCTGGAGGCCTACCTTACGAGGTAGGCTGTCCGGCTTTTACCCGTGAGTTGCGGCAGTTCCAGTGGCCCACTCACCGCACCTTCATACCTGACGTGGGCGAAAAGTACAGCGGCAAGACCCACCCGTCCGAGTTCCTCAGCATCTACACCATTGCGATGCAAGCTGCCGGAGCCCGCGATGATAAGGTGCTTGCGAATTACTTTCCGTTGGCTCTTAAACCCAACACCATGTCATGGTTGATGCACTTGCCGGTAGACTCTATTTCCTCCTGGTCGGATTTATGCCATGAGTTTGTGGGCGCCTTTAATGGAGGCCACCAAGCCCATGGCCAAGCGAGCGACCTGCACGTCATTCCCCAGAAGGGAGGCGAGAGTCTCCGCAAGTATATACAGAGGTTCAGCCGGATACAGTACAATATCCCTGATGTTCACCCTGCCGCCATCATCAGCGCGTTCCATCAGAACGTGCGTAACCTCAAGATGCACGAAGAGCTGGCAATGAACAAGGTGAAAGATGTAGCACAACTCTATGTTCTTGCTGACAGATGTGCCCGGGCTGAAGAGGGAAGGAAGTACCCCGGCGTGGAAACTGACTCCTCAGATGAAGATACTGCTGCCCTGACGAAGAAGGGCCGGCGCCGCAACAGGAAGCGCAAAGGTAAAAGCCGTGCTTGCCGTCGAGGGATCTGGTGACACCGGCTCCACCAAGAAAACCAAGGCAGATGACCCCGGCAAGGAAATTTACGGATGTGTCGCCTGCCGGGCCTTGGCGGTTGCCGAGAAGCCGGGGAACTCCGACAAGCGATACTGCAAGATCCATCGCACCAAAGGCCATGCTCTCCAAGACTGCCGACAGGTTGAGCTCCTCGTTGAGAAGCAGAGGGCTGAATATGAGAGGCGGGACAAGGAGAAGGGCCAAGATGGTGCTGAGGGGTCCGGCAAGAAGCGTGACGGCCAGGCGGGCCGTCGCGGTAAGGATAAACAACAGGAGAGGCCCGCCCGGGGCTGTGACAAAAAGCCAGAAGACGACGATCACGAAGAGGACGACGAATCCGGTGACCAAGAGTTTCAAAAAGCTACAGAGGCCATGTGCATCAACGGCGGCGCCTCGCTGCATACTTCTCACCGCCAGCTTAAACAATGGGCGCGAGAGATTACAGCGGCAGAGCCGTCGTTTGATGCTCAAAGGCCGCTGAAGTGGTCCAGCACACCTATCATTTTTGACACTGAGGATCACCCTGATCGCACTACTGCGGCCGGGTGCTTGCCATTGTTGGTTTCACCAACAATACGCAACCTCGAGGTGACAAAGATGCTAGTTGATGGCGGGGCCGGTCTGAACTTGATCTCGCCTGCCGTGATCGAGAAACTGCAGATTCCTAATGGAGACCTCGAGGAGACGGGCACGTTTCAGGGGGTCAACCCAGGAAGAAGCCAACCTAAGGGAAAGGTCACGCTGCCCATGACTTTTGGAAGCGATCTGAACTACAGGACGGAGAGGATCGTGTTTGATGTTGCCAAGATCCCCTTGCCCTACAACGGGATCCTTGGCCGCCCAGCGCTGGCCAAGTTCATGGTGGCGTCACACTACGCCTACAACACCCTGAAGATGCCAGGACCTGTGACGATCATCACCATCCCCTCCGATAAGAAAGATGCGCTGATTTGCGCTGACCAACTATACCAGCAAGCAGTTGCAGCAGCTGTCGCCACTAGGGCACTTGCTCCTGCCGCTGGGACCCCGGGAGGGAAGAAGAAGAAGACCGGTGAGACCTCAGACACCCACTCCGGCAAGCGCACCTCTTCGGAGTGTAGCACTCCCGTCGAGGACGTGCCAGAGAGCTCCACCGGCGGAAACAAGAAGCCCAGGGCCATACCGCCAGGAACCAAGAAGGTTTCTGTCAATGAGGACGGCACGGGAGGGGCTTTCACCATAAGCTCCACCCTTGACGACAAATAGGAAGACGCGCTCGTCACCTTCCTGCGGGCGAATGTCGATGTGTTTGCATGGAAAGCTTCCGACATCCCCGGCGTTCCCAGGGAGGTGATTAAGCACCACCTTGCTGTCTGTCCTCATGCGCGGCCCGTCAACAAGAAGGTCAGAAAGCAAGCTTTGGAACGACAAGAGTTCATCACAGAGGAGATCCGGAAACTGGAAGCAGCGGGTTTGGTAAGAGGAGTGCTCCATCCAACGTGGCTGGCCAATTCGGTTGTAGTGCGCAAGCCTAATGGGAGGTGGAGGCTGTGTATTGATTACACAGATATCAATAAGGCTTGTCCTAAGGAGCCCTTCCCGTTGCCGCGCATCGACCAGATTGTTGACTCCACAGCTGGGTGTGATTTGTTGTCATTCCTCGATGCCTACTCCGGCTACCACCAGATCTTCATGACAAGACGAAGAGCAAACAACATTCATCACCCCATGTGGTACGTATTGTTTCATGCAGATGCCTTTCGGGTTGAAGAGTGCTGGTTCGACGTTTGCAAGGGCGGTCCAGATTGGTTTTGAACCCCAGATCCATAGAAATATGGAAGCTTATATGGATGACATAGTGGTCAAAACCAAGGACAGGGCAACCCTCATACTGGATTTGCAAGAAACATTTGCAAACCTGCGCAAGATCAATCTCAAGCTGAACCCTGAGAAGTGCGTCTTTGGCGTCCCGTCCGGCAAGCTTCTCGGGTTCTTTGTGTCACAGCGTGGGATAGAGGCCAATCCGGACAAGATCAAAACTATAGAGCAGATTGAAGCACCCAAGCGAATCAAGGATGTGCGTCGGCTTGCTGGTTGCGTCGCCGCCATGGGCAGATTCATTTCCAACTCTGCCGAGCGCGCCCTTCCCTTTTTCAAGATCCTGAAAAAGGCAGGACCGATGGAGTGGATGCCAGAAGCCGAAGCAGCATTGCAAGATTTGAAGAAGTACCTCTCCTCCGCGCCAATACTAGTTGCGCCTAGGCCACAGGAGCCGTTGCTGCTATACCTGCTGGCAACGAACCAGGTGGTCAGCGCCGCACTAGTGGCACAGAGAGAGGTTGACGACGAGGTAATGGCAGTGACAGAGCCCGACACCACCAATGCAGAGACGACACAGCCAGTTGAAGTGCCGCCAAAGAAGAAAATGATGCAGCACCTGGTCTACTTTGTTAGTTCCCTCCTGCATGGGCTAGATCAAGGTACTCCGGCGTGCAGAAACTGCTCTTCGGCCTTCTTATGGCCTCGAGGAAGCTGCGTCACTACTTCCAGGCACACGAGATCACTGTCATCACTCGCCTCCCTCTGCAACGGATATTGCACAATCCAGATGCAACGGGAAGAATTGTGGAATGGGCACTGGAGCTGTCCAGCTTTGGCCTCAAGTTTGAAATTACTTCGACGATTCAGAGCTGAGTCCTGGCGGAGTTCATTGCAGAATGGACCGCAACGCCTGACGAAGAAGCCCAAGAGACTGCTCTCCCCGGCAAGGAGGCAAGTTGCAGTTGGATCATGTACTTTGATGGAGCTTTCTCCTTACATGGCGCCGGGGCTGGCGTGCTGCTTGTCGCGCCCACCGGAGAGCACCTCAAGTACGTGATCTAGATGCACTTCCCCAAGGAGGTGTCAACAAACAATACGGCAGAGTATGAAGGGCTGCTTGCCGGTCTTAGGATCGCGGCAGACCTCGGAATCAAGAAGCTCATCGTCAGGGGCGACTCACAGCTCGTCGTCAAGCAAGTCAACAAGGACTACCAGAGCCCGTTAATGAAGGCCTACGTCGATGAAGTGAGAAAGCTGGATGAGCGTTTCGACGGTATACATGCTGAATACGTTCCCCGAGCGGAGAACGATATCGCCGATTACCTGTCAAAATGCGCTGCCCTCAAGCTACCTGTGGAACCAGGTACCTTTGTGCTCCAGCTAACTCAGCCATCCGTTGATCCATCAACAGAGCAGAATAAGAGGAGGAAATCAGGACCCGGCAAGTACTTTCCCACCGAGCTCCCCGGAGCCGCCGGCAAGGATGTTGCCAGGGACACTGAGCCCGCCACGGGACGGCTAGCTCCGGCGGAGCGTCATGCTCTTGCCGTCGAGACAGCCGCTCCTATAGCGGAGGAAATGCCTTTAGTCCTCGCCGTCGAGCCCCAGGCTCCAGCGTGGGCACAGCATACCGTCTGATTCCTCCAAACAAGGGAACTTCCTGAAGAGCGGGAAGAAGCGGAAAAAGTAGCCCGTCGCTCTACCATGTACCAGTTCGTCGATGACGTCCTGTACAGAAAGAGGCCGAACGGTGTGAAATTGAAGTGTATCCCTCGGGAGGAAGGACTGGAGCTGTTGGCGGAGATACACGGAGGCATATGTGGGTCCCACATCGGGTCAAGGGCCCTTGCCGGCAAGGCATTTCGGCAAGGCTTCTTCTGGCCCACCGGCCTCCAGGATGCGACGACACTAGTCACCAGGTGTGAAGCGTGTCAGTTCCATTCAAAGAAGCTTCATCAGCCAGCTCAAGCCCTTCAAACCATTCCTCTCTCCTGGCCCTTCTCGGTCTGGGGGCTCGACATACTGGGCCCTTTCCCCCGCGCTGTCGGGGGCTTTGAGTACTTGTACGTTGCAATCGACAAGTTCACAAAGTGGCCGGAGGTGGAGGCAGTGAGGAAGGTCACAGCTCAGTCAGCCGTCAAGTTCTTCAAGGGACTAGTGTGCCGTTTTGGTGTACCCAACAGGGTCATCACCGACAACGGCACACAGTTCACAAGCCGCACCTTCATGCAATATATCCAAGACCTCGGCAGCAAAGTCTATTTCGCTTCCATTGCTCACCCACGAAGCAATGGTCAAGCTGAGAGGGCAAACGCTGAAGTACTGCAAGGCTTAAGGACCAAGACCTTTGACAGGCTGCACAAGAGTGGAAGGCGCTGGATTGATGAGTTGCCGATGGTTCTTTGGTCGATCAGGACGATGCCAAATCGAGCCACCAGCCAGACACCTTTTGCCCTGGTATACGGGGCAGAAGCAGTTCTCCCCACTGAACTCATATGCGGGTCACCTCGAGTGCTCGCTTATGATGAGCTTGAGCAAGAGCAACTGCAGCAAGATGACGCAATGCTCCTTGAGGAAGATCGTCTTCGGGCGGCTGTGAAAGCAGCACGCTACCAGCAAGCCTTGCGCCGCTACCATAGCCGCAAGGTTCATGCCCGAAGCCTTGAGGAAGGCGACCTTGTCCTTCGACGCGTTCAATCGGTCAAGAATTCCAACAAGTTGACGCCAAAGTGGGAAGGCCCTTATCGGGTAATACGAGTCACCAGGCCCGGCGCAGTCCGCCTGGAGACCGAAGATGCTGTTCCAGTGAGTAACTCCTGGAACATTGAGCATCTTCGCAAGTTTTACCCGTGAGGCGCGGCTTGCCGGGCCCCCTGGCAAGCCACCTTTTGTACAAGCATTGCCGATGATGCATGTAACCCTTTGTACAAAGCCAGGTGCAGACCCTGAGCACAAATAAATGAAGCGCTGGCGCCCTAAGTTATAGCATGCATGCTAGCTCGAGTCTCGTCTTTGGTTAGGGTTGATAGTGCTTAGCGGCGACTAACCCCTAGCTTAGAGGTCGAGTGTGCGTCTCTTTGTCTTTCTTTTGTCTTCCTTGGTTCACAGGACACATGGATATCCGTGCCGAACCACTTGGGGAGGAAAAGAAGATGAACAGACCAGCATCTAGCCCCCGACAAGCCAGCATTGCCGGGGGCTGCAAGAGCAAAGATTCACCCACGGCGAACCAGAGTTGCCGGGGGCTGCATCTTCAGATAAGTTCTTCATCCCTTATCATGCATTCCATTATGGACTGAGGTATGTGAAACCTCGTTTTCCCCTAAGCTACCGTGCTCCCATAACTCTAGGCCCTAGGGCTCGTTCCTGGGGCCAAGTTTGGTCGTAGTCACGGCAGCGAAAGGATGAAACAAGGAGCCAGAACCCGCCTCATCCCTGCCTCCGCCAAAGGCGTGAGGAAGGTCGAGCGAAGTGGGAAGACGGCAAGGCCTGTTGCCGGGCAAGGAAATGTTTATCTTGAAGATATCAAGGATTTACTCCTTGTCGTGGGTTCTACCCACAAACAAATGACCCGACAAGCATCCCTTTTTCATTAAAAACATTCCACTCAGGTACAGTCCATAGGGAATGAAAAACATGAATGATGGGATTACAAGTTTTAAATTCAGCTAAGGCCCGAAGGCTTACAAACTAAAAAGAGATAAGGTGCCCGTAATCCCTTTCTTGTCCCTCTCCTCAGGAGGCAGGTCAAGGAGGCGAAAAGGGCAAATGGAGCGCCTAGGCGAGCTACGGGTGGCAGAAGACACCAAGAGAACATCTCGGTGGCCGTCCGAAGGCTGGATGGTGATGGCGGCGCCGGAAGCAGAGCTCGAAGACGAGGCGGCAGGACGTCAGCACGTGTCGAAGCCGTCGGTGCCCGCGTACTCCGACTTGACGACCTTGCCACCCGCCCTCTTCCTCTTCCGCAGCCTCCCAACGCCAGCCGCCCAAGGAGACGACCCCGAGAAGTTCAGAGAGCCGGCGACGCGGATGATGGGGTCACCGGTGCCGCACGGAGTGGCGCCCGACACCTAATCGGACCCGTCATCCTGCCGCCTACTACCCTCGTCGTTGCTGCCGCTGTCCTCCTTGTCACTCCCGCCCGAGGAGGAGTCTTCACTATCAAAAGAGCTCTCCACGCAGCACCTTGCACGGGTCCCAAAGCACCCGAAGACCTTGACGGAGAGAAGGCCACCCTCCATCAGCTTAAAATGGAGAGTGAGCCCCTCCATCAAGCGGTGGATATGGGCAAACGTCTTCCATCCCCGACGAAGATACATCATGTGAGGGGCGGGGAAATCGACGCGGGCCCGCGTGCCACTGATCGCGCAGCCCCTCATGTGCAGCCACAACGACTCCGGCGGATCCAGCTCCATCTCCCATGCTAATGGAGTCGGGAGACGAAGGCGACGGCGAGGCGGCCGGCGTAGCCTGACGAAGAACTCGCAAGGGTCATCCCCAACGTGGCCCTCCATGGGGGGAAGAACTGCTGGCGGAGGCAAGGCCGGCGCACCGCCCCGTCCTCCTCTTCCCCGAGCGCCTCGGCCTCGCCCACGGCCTCGCCCCCTCCCCCTTCCCCTCGCGGCTGGCTCTGCCACCGTGGGTGCAGGAGAAGGAGGGATGCGTTGTAGAGCGGCGACCCTCGCCGCCACCGTTGAAGGACCAGGATTCCCTCTCTCCACGATGGATGGAAGGGGGGAGCAGAAGCTGAAGGAAGGAGGAGATGAAGGAATGCGGGACGCCATCCCCCCTCCCGCTCTTTATAAAGGAACGGGGTGGGGGCTCGGCCGCCCCGCTCAGCCAATCAAGACGCGGAAGGCGCAGGGAACTGGGACCGACCCGCCGCCCCAGCCCGCGGCGGCCCGGTTTCCCGCCTCCACCGTTCACCACCCCGAGCGCATGAGAGCCACGTGGCAGGCGTGCAGGACCGAGGCGACGGGTGAGGCGACCTCTCCCCACCCCGTGATCGTGGGGAGTGGACGCCTTGAAGACCACGCCTCGGCCCCGTTCAGTAAATGGGCCGCGCCTCCACGCCTCCCTCCGTTTATGGGGAAGGCGCAAACCGCCCCCTTTACTACGACGAGACGCATGCATGCAGAGCTCAGCCCCACACATGCCGCCCACGTCACACACGCCTCCCCATGCCGCACCACGCGCGGGAAGCATGGGAAGCACAGCGCGCGAAGAGACTTACCGCGGTAAAAACCGCCCCGCCTGCCCGCGCACCATTTTTGGGCCTAGCCCAACGACGCGATTGCGCTTACGTGTGGCCCAGGCCCGGGGGCTCCTGTCGGTGTACAAAAAGAGGGGTACACTTTTTGTACCCCTATAACTGTGCACGGGCAGTCTGAGCCATGGGCACAACCACACTGAGCAAGGCAAGGGAGGTGAGCCAAGGTAAGGCCGAAGCTCAGGAGAAGCAGAACGACGCCAAGACCAAGACCACAAAGAGCAAAGGGGACGAAGCGGACCCCCCGGGAAGACCCTTGCCGTGGCAGCTCGCCCCACACCTACAGAGTGAGTCACCCTTGAGTCCACTGCCCCCATGGGGCAAGGATTCGGGAGACATCCCCGTGGTGGCATGCAGATCTTTGTGAAGACATTCGAGATCAGATACACCCTTCAGAAGATGATGATCCTTGGCGGGATCCCAGCCAAGGAGGACCACAAGGCCCCCGGCAAGAGCCTTGCTGGGGATGACAGCAGGCGCCACGGCAAGACCTGTCAGGACCCCGATTCCAAGTCACATCGATCTAGCCGGTAACAACTCATATCACTTTGCGGCCTCACGCACGGTATCCCACGGGTGTCGCCTTACCATGGCCCGAGACCATTTGCGCATTTGGCTCACGTATATGATAGTGTCGCTAGCATCCATATGACAGAGAACCCGGGCCGACATGGCTAGTCGTGAACCCAAAGCGGCATAGACCTATGGAGACAGGCATACATGAATCACATCGAGCATGTCGGTCATCAGCGAGTGATTCCGGGCTGTAGCACTGGGCTAACAGGACTCCGGGGAACCCGGGCTGTAGCAGGCTAGGCAGGACTCCGGATATCACCGCGTGACATTTCCCCGAAGGGACAGACATAGGAACGAAGTGAAACACATGCCGGCCAGTCAAGTGTCCTGAACAGTAGTGCTGGGCTAGCAGGACTCCGGTGAACCGGGCTGTAGCGGACTACTATGGCTCGAGGAACACTAGACTACATTTCCCCATAAGAAAGGCTGCCAAGGATAAACAACTAGATTGTCGGATCCCACTCATACCAAACATTTCAATCATACACACAATATGCCCGATATGAGTACATACAACATGGCATCACAACAAAACTCTACAACTCAAGTACTTTATTTAAAGGCTCCCGAGAGCCATACATAACATGTTCATATAGATAGGGGTCACATGACCCGACACTCAAGTCATACAATCATACAAGCACATGCGGAAGCAACTAGTCTGAGTACAGACACTAGAAAGAAAGAAGGCTTCTCGAAGCCTGTCTATCTACATAGGGCCCTCCATGGCCAGGATCACCACCTGGGTGGCTAGTCACTCGTCGATGTCAAGGTCTACGTAGAACTCATCGGAGGGGGCGGCGTTGTCGCCTGAAAACAGTAATTAAGCAAACATGAGTACAAAGGTACTCAGCAAGTCTTACATCAGAACCTAATATACATGCTCATTCTCAAGAAGGTGGTGGGGTTATTGCAGCAAGCCAGCTTTGACTCTTGGCTAAGCTATCCTACGGAACTCCACTAGTAAAATAGTTTTCGCACACGAGTCCACTACTCACCAACACAATACTCCACCAGGGATCCTCTCTCGTCATCCTACGAGAGGGCCATCCTCGGTACTCACACTTATCTTGAGACTTTTAATAGTATCCATTTAACTTGTCTATGAACTGTATAGGCAACCAAGTAGTCCTTTACCGCGGACACGGCTATTTGAATAGTTTTATACCCTGCAGGGGTGTACTTCTTCATACACGCTTTCACCACTTACCGCCGTTTACACGACATGTACTCGGCAACCTTCAAGCGGAAGCCCAGCGAGGGTGTCGGCCACGGCCTACCTAAACACTTAAGTCTCTAGTCCAGGTTTATCGCCTATCCAGGTTCCATCCGTAGGGAGTCCGGCCGAGGTTTCCTCTTACGGCCCCGAACGATGTGAACAGGGTTCCCGAGACACCAAACGGGTGACTCGGTACACCGTGCCACGGTGTATCTACCGCAACATAGCCCACCCCTAGGGTCAACGCTACGCACGGCCGCCAACACATAACCTACAACACCAGAAACTATTTGCAACTCCTGGACAGAGTACTAAGGTATTTAAGAAGCCGAGAGGGTCAATTAAGGATCCCAATGCATGGTAGTAGCTGAATCTTAAATCACACATACAGATCTCAGTTCTTAGGGACGGCCTCAATGAAACAACCCACCATGTACTCCTACATGGCCTCTCATCGATACCTTTACCAAAACATGTTCCACACATCTCTCACGTTACCGACATAAACATTTCACTCTAGCCCATCACCCAGATGAACCAGACCTGACACAACTCTAAGCATAGCAGGCATAGCAAACTAGGAATCACATACATGGCTCAATCAACTCCTACACATGCTAGTGGGTTTCATCTAGTTACTGTGGCAATGACAGGTCATGCAGAGGATAAGGGTTCAACTACCGTAGCACACAGCAGTTTGAAACGCGTTGTCTTAATGCAGTAAACAAGAGCAGAAGCGGGAACATGGGTTGTATCGGAATGATCAATGGGTTGCTTGCCTGTTGTAGAGGTAGTAGGGTACTGCCCTTCAGACGGATACTCGGGGTTATCCTTGGAGGCAGAACCTACCACGAAAGACACACTGAACATAATCAACACATGGCAACATGCAACAATATGATGCATGCTATGACATGGCAAGATGAAAGTGTTTTGGCCTAATGCAAGCTAAAACAGAAGGGTATGAACTCATTTGAATCAAAGATTCAAATATTAGCTCATTAAACATGGCCTTATTAGTGCATTACCTTATTCTGCTTAAACAGCAGGATTAACTTGTTTTGTCATGCATGAAACCATTACAGATGGATAGATTGAATTTTTCTGATCATTTTTCATATATAAATCTTTGCATTTGGAGCTATGGTTGATTTTCTATGATTTTTAGAAGTTTTGACTATTTTCTGGAATTTCCTATTAAAGAATAAATCCAGTAATTGAGTTAACGCGTCAGCACTGCGTCGCTGTGATGTCAGCGGGTCAAAGGCGCCAGCCCAGGTCAAACCTGACTGGTGGGCCCCTTCTGTCAGTCTCTCAGCTAACTAACAGAGTTAGTTAGTGTTTAGTTAGCACTAAACTGGGTTAGTTAGGCTCTGGGCCCACATGTCAGTGAGAGAGGGTTAGTTAACGACGTCATTAACCTCTAACAGAGTGATTAGCTCTAATTTAAACTAATCTGAAGTAGTTAGGAGCCGGCCCCACCTATCAGTGTCTCAAGCGGAGTCAAACTGGGGTCAAACCCCTGGTCAGCGGGGTTAATCCCGCCGGCGTTGAGTCGTCGGCGAGGCCGAGACGGCGGAGAGCTTCGGAAATCGGCCATAGGCGACCAATTCGACCGCGGTTTGCTCCTACGCGTAGCTGGGGCTCGTGCGCATCTAGTGGGGCAAGTGGGAGGAGCTGGGGTGGAGCGAGCTCGCCGGAGTCGAGCTCGTGGTGGCGGCCGGAGCTCGGCCGTTGGTGGTTTTGCATCTGCAGCGAGCTAGCGGGGAAACGGACGCACTAGCGAGGCGCTACGAGGTGCGGTGAGTGCGTTAAGCACCCGCGCTTGACCAAATGGCCACCGGAGTGACGCCGTCGAGCTCGCGCGGCGGCATGCTACGGTGAGCAAGGGGGGGCATCTACGGCGAGCAAACGAAGCAGAGAAGAGGGGGGTCGGTAGAGGAGCTCACGGTGGTTGCAGGACGCGTCTCAGCGGTCTCGGGGAAGGTCGGACGTCGTCGGGGCGTTGCCGGCGATCTCGGTGGACCGAGGAAGAAGAAGGCGTCGGGGAGGCGCTTGGAGGCGTCCGGCGTCGCATGAGTCGACGAGGAGGCGTGGACGATGGAGGCGGAGCTCACGGGCACGTTAGGGAGGCGAGGGGGTGGCTCTGGTGACAACTACGGCGAACGGCGGCAAGGATCGCACTCGGCCATCGCGGGAGAGGGTGAGGGAGACGAGGGGGAGAGAGGGGAGGAGTGCAGGGAGGTGCTGGGCGTCTCCATGGTGCTCGGATGGGGACGAGGAGGCAGCAGGAGGTGGAAGCAGGAGGTGGCCGCGGGAGCACGCGCCGGCGACACGCCTCTGCCTACTGGCAGAGGTGGGTGATGACTGGCACAGGCCGGGTGGGCCGGGCCAGCACAGGTAAGGCCCATGTGGGCTTCTCCCTCTCTCTCTTTTTCTGATTTGTTTTCTTTTTCTATTTAACTGCAACTGTTGGGCTTTATTAAAAATACTAAAACGTTTCCAAAAATCCTGAAAATAATTGTGGACTCTGTTTAGAATATTTCCAACAGCAAACATTTATTTCCAGAATTATCTGAGCATTTAAATTATTTTATAGCATTTAAATGCCCAAAATCAAATACTTATGATTTAATTCAATGACCTTCTATTGACCTAGAAAATTGTGCACCAATTTTGCCAGAGGTTCTAGCCCAAGACAAAGAGGGTGAACTTTTTAGAAGGGCATTTCAGGTTCATTGAAAATAATTTTAGTAAACCCTAGTTGTTTCCAGGGGGTGTTGGGGGTTCTGTCATCCCCATTTCAAACTTAAAAGGAAATTAAACATGATGCACACTCTAATGCTTGAACTAGCTAGGGTGTGACAACTCACCCCCACTCAAAAGGATCTCGTCCCGAGATTTAGGATCCTCTGGAAAGAAGGTGGGATACTCGAGTCAAAGACGATCCTCCCTTTCCCAAGTGGCTTCTTTCTCGGAATGGTGTGACCATTGAATCTTGAGAAACTTGATATTACGACGTCGAGTGGTACACTTGGCTTGATCAAGGATACGAACGGGATATTCTCGATATGAGAGGTTATCTTGTAGATCAAGCGTTTCGTGGTCCACTCCACGGATAGGATCCGCGAAGCAACGCCTGAGTTGAGAAACGTGGAAGACATCGTGAACTCTGGAAAGATGCGAAGGTAGTTCCAATTGGTAGGCAACTTCTCCTTGTTTGGCCAGAATGCGAAAGGGTCCAATGTAACGAGGAGCCAATTTGCCTTTGATACCGAAACGATGGGTTCCCTTTAACGGAGTAACCCGAAGGTAAGCCTTCTCGCCGACTTCATAAGTCATATGCTTATGTTTACGATCATATTGATTCTTTTGACGAGATTGGGCTGTTTTCAATTTCTCACGAATAACACGAACCTGCTCTTCTACTTCCTGAATCATATCCGGGCCAAAGAGTTGTCTTTCCCCGGTTTCTGACCAGTTAAGAGGCGTTCGACATTTTCATCCATAGAGAACTTCGAAAGGAGCCTTGCCCAAGCTAGTTTGATAACTATTGTTATAAGCAAACTCCGCGAATGGAAGACATTTCTCCCAACTCATTCCGAACGAGATGACAGAAGCTCGGAGCATATCCTCCAGAATTTGATTGACTCGTTCTACTTGACCACTTGACTGAGGATGGAAGGCGGTGCTAAAGGAGAGATGAGTTCCCATAGCATTTTGGAAACTTTCCCAAAATCGAGAGATGAAGAGACTCCCACGGTCTGAGTTAATTTCCAATGGAACACCATGAAGAGACACTATTCGGGAGATGTATAAATCGGCTAGCTGGCTAGCGGTGATACTCTCACGAACAGGTAGAAAGTGGGCTACTTTGGAAAGATGGTCGATCACGACGAAGATGGCATTATTCCCTCTCTTGGTCCTGGGAAACCCAGTGATGAAATCCATACTGATTTTATCCCATTTCCACTCGGAAATAGCCAAAGGTTGAAGGGTGCCAGCAGGCCGTTGATGCTTTGCTTTAACACGACGACAAACGTCGCAATTAGCAATGTATTGAGCGATTTCTCTCTTCATCCTAGTCCACCAAAACCTCTGGCGTAGGTCTTGATACATTTTAGTACTACCGGGATGAATGGTGAGAGGAGATTCATGAGCTTCCTTAAGGATCAACTGGCGTAGATGTTGTTTCTTGGGAACCACCAAACGGTTCTCGAAGAAGACAGCACCTCGCTCATCCATGGAGAAACATTTAGCAACTCCGCTAGCGATGTTTTCCTTTATCCGGGATATGCCCTTATCATACCGCTGGGCGGTTATGATTTGATCCATAAGGTTAGGTTTCGCCACCAGGGTGGATAGAAAACCTCGAGGAACAATGTGAAGATTAAGCTTACGAAATTCCTCATGGAGAAGTGGTTGACTTTGTTGTAACATCAGGTTGTTACAATAGGACTTACGACTTAGCGCATCAGCCATGACATTGGCCTTGCCCGGGGTGTAAGTTATTCCTAAGTCGTAATCCGAGATCAACTCGACCCAACGTCTTTGCCTAAGATTCAAATCTGGTTGGGTGAAGATATATTTCAAACTTTGGTGATCGGTGAAGATCTCGCAACGATTACCGAGGAGGTAATGTCGCCAAGTTTTGAGTGCGTGGACTACAGCTGCAAGCTCTAGATCATGTGTGGGATAATTTTCCTCATGTGGGTGTAATTGCCGTGAAGCATAGGCAATTACCTGACGATCTTGCATGAGTATGCAACCTAGTCCTTGTCGCGAGGCGTCGCAATAGATAATAAAGTCCTTGGAGAAATCTGGTGGTACCAGTACGGGAGCTGATGTCAGGCGTCTTTTCAGTTCCTGAAAGCTGAACTCGCACTGTGGAGTCCACTCGAACTTTTTATCTTTCTTGAGGAGTTCAGTTAGAGGTTTAGCAACCTTGGAGAAATTCTCCACGAAGCGGCGGCAATAGCTCGCTAAGCCAAGGAAGCTCCGAACTTGCTTGACCGTCTCAGGTGGAGTCCAATCAAGGACGGCTTGAACTCGCTCGGGATTGACAGCAATACCCTTACCAGAGATTACATGGCCTAGATAGGTCACTTCTGGCAACCAAAATTCACACTTGGAGAATTTGGCATAAAGGCGATGCTCTCGAAGTTTCATCAATACCAGCCTTAGATGTTCGGCATGTTCCTCTTCATTCTTGGAGTAGATGAGTATGTCATCGAGGTATACTACGACAAATTTATCCAAATACTCCATGAAGACCGAGTTCATTAACCGGGAGAAGGTGGCTGGGGCATTGGTTAAACCGAAGGACATAACGGTGTACTCGTATTGGCCATAACGAGTAACAAAGGCCGTTTTGGGAATGTCCCCGTTTCTGATTTTGATTTGATGGTAGCCCAACCTCAAATCCATCTTGGAAAAGATTGAGGATCCAGCGAGCTGATCATACAGATCGTTGATCCTGGGAAGCGGGTATTTGTTCTTGATGGTGACCAAATTGATAGGTCGGTAATCCACAACCATTCGATCCGTTCCATCCTTCTTCTTGACAAAGAGGACGGGGCAGGCCCAAGGAGAGGAACTAGGACGGATGAAACCCTTTTTTAAGGACTCATCGAGTTGGTTCTTAAGCTCGGCTAGTTCTAAGGGCGCCATCTTGTAGGGTCTTCTGGAAATTGGAACGATTCCTGGAACAAGGTCTATCACAAACTCGACATCCCTGTCAGGTGGAACACCTGGCAGTTCTTCTGGAAATACATCCGGAAAGTCTCGAACTACCGGAACATCCTCAAGGTCTGGAAGGGGGTTGGCATTTAGGGAGTAGAGCTGGCGCTTGGCCACTCGAGTTAAGACATTGACTGTCTTGCCCGATGGGTGAGTAAGTTGAACGGTTCTAGTGGCACAATCAATCTTAGCATAATGAGCTGACATCCAGTCCATACCCAAAATGATGTTTATGTCCGAGGACTTGAGGGCTATTAAGGAAGCAAGGAAGACAAGTCTATCGACAAGAATTTCGTTCCCATGGCTTACTCTAGAAGTTTGCCATTTGGAACCCAGAGTTTGAATTACCATGGAAGTGGGCATGTCACAGAATGTCGTGTTATGCATTCGAGCATAGTTCTCGGATATGAATGAATGAGATGCTCCAGTATCAAAAAGAACAGATGTCGGATGGCAGTTAACAAGGAGCGTACCAAGGACGACGTTAGGATCCTCATGAGCCTCCTCGGCTGAAACATAGTTGACATGGCCACGGGCAGTGGTGGCCGGCTTGGCATAGAATGTCTTTCCCGCAGGCTTACCACGGCCAACAGACTTTCCAGTTTGATTGGGGTTATTGTTCTGGGGACACTCTCGGCTATAGTGACCCGGCTCTCCACACTTGAAACAAGTCACCACATTGGGACGTGGAGCAGCTTTAGCAGCGGGGCCACCATAGGGCTTGGGCGGTGCAAATTGCTGGTTGGGACAAGGCGCCTCAAAGGATGGCCTCTGGAAGAACCTGGGTGGCAGTGCCGTGCTTGGGATCCACACCCGGCGCTTCTGAGCTCCAGAGCCAGATGAAGAGCCAAAATCACGGGAGTGCTTGAGTGAAGCGTCATAATCAGTCTGGCCTGTCTCAACACTGATGGCTTTATTGACCAACTTCTTAAAGGAGGTGCAGTCGTGCAGACGAAGATCGCGGCGAAGCTCAGGGCTAAGTCCCTTGCGGAACCTTGCCTGCTTCTTAGCGTCAGTAGATACCTCTTCAGGGGCATAGCGTGCCAGATTCCCAAATTCACGACTATATGCATCCACAGTTAGTCTTCCTTGGGTGAAATTGCAGAACTCCTCCCTCTTGCGATCCATGAGACCTTCCGGAATGTGATGCTCACAGAAAGCCTCACTGAATTCAGCCCAAGTAGTATTTGGCCGACCAGGCGCATAGCTTCAAAATTTTCCCACCAGAGGCTAGCAGGGCCTTCGAGATGGTAGGCAGCGTAAGTAACCTTGTCGGCTTCGGCTACGTTGGCAGAACGTAGCTTGTGGGTGATGCTGCGAAGCCAGTCATCCGCGTCGAGGGGCTCGATGGAATGGTTAAACTTTGGTGGGTACAGCTTGATAAAGTCATTGATTGACACCAAGTCATTTCGCGGATGGCGTGCAGTGTTTTGCTCAATCCGCTCCAGCAGGCGGTTAGTCTCATGCTTGTTTGTTTCCGCCTCCAGCATTACTTCGGCCAGAGAAGGCAGGTGAGGGAGATTTTCACCCCTAGCTGCACTGGCTTCCCCCTGCTCCGGGGCAGCAGGGTTGCTGCGGGTGTTGACCATCCTAGGAGAAAACAAGACAACGGTTTAGATAAGGATGGCTCAACTTAGCAAGGAAGTGCAGAACGTAATGGATAACACGAAATGCAGAGATGTTCATCCGTATGTCATGGTAATATAAAACTGCCATATATATACCAACAGTCATACACATCATACATAGTTTAGTACAAGCCCAGGCTACAGTACAACTATGATGAAAGACGTTACATCTCATCGGAGGCATTCCAAGCTCCTATACATTATTTGTCTACACCTCCGGAATTGATTACACACCAAGTCATATTCCACAAGTCACGCAGGACAGTGGAGATACAACTATTACAATACTAGTGATACTACTACTAACTCAGACAGCTCCGTAGTAGTCCTCATAGAAGTCACCTCCATAGCCTGGAAGTTCAACGTGATCATCCGGGAACAGACGGTCCTGAGGAGCCTGTGGACCATAGGGGCTAGGATGAGGTCTTGGACCAACAAACGGTGGCTTGCGAGGACCACGGGGTGGGGTGATGCCCCCCACATCACGCCAATCCACCATGTCTGGCAGAGCAGATCTCACAGGATACAGATCCCTTGTATCCATACATCCAGCTTGCACCGCAGGTGCAAACCGAGTCAATGTGGCCCAATGATCAACACGGGTATTGAAAAGCTCCAACCTCAAGGCCCGATTCTCCCGGTCCTTATCTTCGAGCATCTCGGCAGTGGTACGAGTTAATGAGTCCTCCTGAGTGGAGTCGGCATAGATAGCCTGAAGATACCCTTGCGCTCCCGGAAGTGAAGCTGGCATGTAACGGAAGTTGGTGTTCCGAAGCAGGCCAGTCCGGACTCGCATGATGGTCATCATGGAATAGGCAGCATCCTGCACAGCCATCTCAACAGTAACCCTGAGTCCATAGGAACAGTGAAGGGGCTCGGTAGATCCAGGATAAGAAGGAAATATCCTGACGATGCAGAAATATTGGCTTTGATTAAAGTCGCGGAACTGCTCTTCGACAGTGTATTCGGGATACCAACGGTAACCCGTCTCGATCATTACCCGGACTAACATAGCAGTATGACCGGGCACGTCGAGGCACCGGGTCAGGCGAACCACTTGGTTTTGAACACGGTTGGCCATCTGAAAGCACAACCACAAAGCAAAGACATTAGAATTGCTAGGGAAAATTGGACAGCATAATAGCTGTAAATGCTCAGAAAAAGATTTGAGACATCCACAACAGTCTGCAATACCACTCAACAACATCATATCAAGGTTCTGATTCAATTAGCAACATACTAAAAATAGTAGAAACTAAACTGGGAGTTGTAACAACAATCCTATAAGCTACTACGGATTAGTAACACGTGAACCTGATAGAAGAAGAGAGCCTAGTCCTTAACCCACATTGAATGAGAAGAGAAAGACTCAGATCAGAGGGCATAGGGTAAAGGATTAAAAGAGCCTTACGTTCCCTCCCACAATCAATTCCCCTACATATAACTAAAGCATTTCTAGACTCGACATCGACCAGTTTGGCTCAACGAACCTACAGGCAGTCCGGCTCTGATACCAATGCTGTCAGGACCCCGATTCCAAGTCACATCGATCTAGCCGGTAACACCTCATATCACTTTGCGGCCTCACGCACGGTATCCCACGGGTGTCGCCTTACCATGGCCCGGGACCGTTTGCGCCTTTTGGCTCACGTATATGATAGTGTCGCTAGCATCCATATGACAGAGAACCCGGGCCGACATGGCTAGTCGTGAACCCAAAGCGGCACAGACCTATGGAGACAGGCATACATGAATCACATCGAGCATGTCGGTCATCAGCGAGTGATTCCGGGCTGTAGCACTAGGCTAACAGGACTCTGGGGAACCCGGGCTGTAGCAGGCTAGGCAGGACTCCGGATATCACCGCGTGACATTTCCCCGAAGGGACAGACAAAGGAACGAAGTAAAACACATGCCGGCCAGTCAAGTGTCCTGAACAGTAGTGCTGTGCTAGCAGGACTCCGGTGAACCGGGCTGTAGCGGACTACTATGGCTCGAGGAACACTAGACTACATTTCCCCATAAGAAAGGCTGCCAAGGATAAACAACTAGATTGTCGGATCCCACTCATACCAAGCATTTCAATCATACACACAATATGCCCGATATGAGTACATAAAACATGGCATCACAACAAAACTCTACAACTCAAGTACTTTATTTAAAGGCTCCCGAGAGCCATACATAACATGTTCATACAGATAGGGGTCACATGACCCGACACTCAAGTCATACAATCATACAAGCACATGCGGAAGCAACTAGTCTGAGTACAGACACTAGAAAGAAAGAAGGCTTCTCGAAGCCTGTCTATCTACATAGGGCCCTCCATGGCCAGGATCACCACCTGGGTGGCTAGTCACTCGTCGACGTCAAGGTCTACGTAGAACCCATCGGAGGGGGCGGTGTTGTCGTCTGAAAACAGTAATTAAGCAAACATGAGTACAAAGGTACTCAGCAAGTCTTACATCACAACCTAATATACATGCTCATTCTCAAGAAGGTGGTGGGGTTATTGCAGCAAGCCAGCTTTGACTCTTGGCTAAGCTATCCTACGGAACTCCACTAGTAAAATAGTTTTCGCACACGAGTCCACTACTCACCAACACAATACTCCACCGGGGATCCTCTCTCGTCATCCTACGAGAGGGCCATCCTCGGTACTCACACTTATCTTGAGACTTTTAATAGTATCCATTTAACTTGTCTATGAACTGTATAGGCAACCAAGTAGTCCTTTACCGTGGATGCGGCTATCCGAATAGTTTTATACCCTGCAGGGGTGTACTTCTTCATACACGCTTTCACCACTTACCACCGTTTACACGACATGTACTCGGCAACCTTCAAGCGGAAGCCCAGCGAGGGTGTCGGCCACGGCCTACCTAAACACTTAAGTCTCTAGTCTAGGTTTATCGCCTATCCAGGTTCCATCCGCAGGGAGTCCGGCCGAGGTTTCCACTTACGGCCCCGAACGATGTGAACAGGGTTCCCAAGACACCAAACGGGTGACTCGGTACACCGTGCCACGGTGTATCTACCGCAACATAGCCCACCCCTAGGGTCAGCGCTACGCACAACCGCCAACACATAACCTACAACACCAGAAACTATTTGCAACTCCTGGACAGAGTACTAAGGTATTTAAGAAGCCGAGAGGGTCAATTAAGGATCCCAATGCATGGTAGTAGCTGAATCTTAAATTGCACATACAGATCTCAGTTCTTAGGGACAGCCTCAATGAAACAACCCACCATGTACTCCTACATGGCCTCTCATCGATACCTTTACCAAAACATGTTCCACACATCCCTCACGTTACCGACATAAACATTTCACTCTAGCCCATCACCCAGATGAACCAGACCTGACACAACTCTAAGCATAGCAGGCATAGCAAACTAGGAATCACATACATGGCTCAATCAACTCCTACACATGCTAGTGGGTTTCATCTAGTTACTGTGGCAATGACAGGTCATGCAGAGGATAAGGGTTACTACCGTAGCACACATCAGTTTGAATCGCGTTGTCTTAATGCAGTAAACAAGAGCAGAAGCGTGAACATGGGTTTGTATCAGAATGATTAATGGGTTGCTTGCCTGTTGTAGTGGTAGTAGGGTACTGCCCTTCAGACGGATACTCGGGGTTATCCTCGGAGGCAGAACCTACCACGAAAGACACACTGAACATAATCAACACATGGCAATATGCAACAATATGATGCATGCTATGACATGGCAAGATGAAAGTGTTTTGGCCTAATGCAAGCTAAAAAAGAAGGGAATGATCTCATTTGAATCAAAGATTCAAATATTAGCTCATTAAACATGGCCTTATTAGTGCATTACCTTATTCTGCTTAAACAGCAGGGTTAACTTGTTTTGTCATGCATGAAACCATTACAGATGGATAGATTGAATTTTTCTGATCATTTTTCATATATAAATCTTTGCATTTGGAGCTATGGTTGATTTTCTATGATTTTTAGAAGTTTTGACTATTTTCTGGAATTTCCTATTAAAGAATAAATCCAGTAATTGAGTTAACGCGTCAGCACTGCGTCGCTGTGATGTCAGCGGGTCAAAGGCGCCAGCCCAGGTCAAACCTGACTGGTGGGCCCCTTCTGTCAGTCTCTCAGCTAACTAACAGAGTTAGTTAGTGTTTAGTTAGCACTAAACTGGGTTAGTTAGGCTCTGGGCCCACATGTCAGTGAGAGAGGGTTAGTTAACGACGTCATTAACCTCTAACAGAGTGATTAGCTCTAATTTAAACTAATCTGAATTAGTTAGGAGCCGGCCCCACCTATCAGTGTCTCAAGCGGAGTCAAACTGGGGTCAAACCCCTGGTCAGCGGGGTTAATCCCGCCGGCGTTGAGTCGCCGGCGAGGCCGAGACGGCGGAGAGCTTCGGAAATCGGCCACAGGCGACCAATTCGACCGCGGTTTGGTCCTACGTGTAGCTGGGGCTCGTGCGCATCTAGTGGGGCAAGTGGAAGGAGCTGGGGTGGAGCGCGCTCGCCGGAGTCGAGCTCGTGGCTGCGGCCGGAGCTCGGCCGTTGGTGGTTTTGCTGCTGCAGCGAGCTAGCGGGGAAACGGACGCACTAGCGAGGCACTACGAGGTGCGGTGAGTGCGTTAAGCACCCGCGCTTGACCAAATGGCCACCGGAGTGACGCCGGCGTCGAGCTCGCGCGGCGGCGTGCTACGGTGAGCAAGGGGGCGGCGTCTACGATGAGCAAACGAAGCAGAGAAGAGGGGGGATCGGTAGAGGAGCTCACGGCGGTTGCAGGACGCGTCTCAGCGGGCTCGGGGGAGGTCGGACGTCGTCGGGGCGTTGCCGGCGATCTCGGCGGACCGAGGAAGAAGAAGGCGTCGGGGAGGCACTTGGAGGCGCCCGGCGTCGCATGAGTCGACGAGGAGGCATGGACGATGGAGGCGGAGCTCACGGGCACGTCAGGGAGGCGAGGGGGTGGCTCTGGTGACAACTACGGTGAACGGCGGTGAGGATCGCGCTCGGCCATCGCGGGAGAGGTTGAGGGAGACGAGGGGGAGAGAGGGGAGGAGTGCAGGGAGGTGCTGGGCATCTCCGTGGCGCTCGGATGGGGACGAGGAGGCAGCAGGAGGTGGAAGTAGGAGGTGGCCGCGGGAGCACGCGCCGGCGACACGCCTCTGCCTACTGGCAGAGGTGGGTGACGACTGGCACAGGCCGGGTGGGCCGTGCCAGCACAGGTAAGGCCCAGGTGGGCTTCTCCCTCTCTCTCTTTTTCTGATTTGTTTTCTTTTTCTATTTAACTGCAACTGTTGGGCTTTATTAAAAATACTAAAACGTTTCCAAAAATCTTGAAAATAATTGTGGGCTCTGTTTAGAATATTTCCAACAGCAAACATTTATTTCCAGAATTATCTGAGCATTTAAATTATTTTATAGCATTTAAATGCCCAAAATCAAATACTTATGATTTAATTCAATGACCTTCTATTGACCTAGAAAATTGTGCACCAATTTTGCCAGAGGTTCTAACCCAAGACAAAGAGGGTGAACTTTTTAGAAGGGCATTTCAGGTTCATTGAAAATAATTTGAGTAAACCCTAGTTGTTTCCAGGGGGTGTTGGGGGTTCTGTCATCCCCATTTCAAACTTAAAAGGAAATTAAACATGATGCACACTCTAATGCTTGAACTAGCTAGGGTGTGACAAGACCCTTGTCGGGGCCCCGGCAAGACCCTTGCCAAAAACACCCGTTGGGCCACCATCAGGCCCATGCCAGTCAAACCTCCACCGCTGTTCGCATGCAGCTGCCGACCCAACCAGCTGGGCAGGCACCTGCGTGGCGGCATGCAGATCTTCGTGGAGACCCACCACTGCGCCACCTCAGCTGCCTGCCTGCCTACATGGCACCGCGGGCGCCGCTGGCCAGGGCGCGTGTCGACGCGAGAGGGAGCGGCGACGGACGAGACAGGGCTCTCCCCCGTCCCCGATAAAGCAAGGACACCTGGGAAAGACGCATTAAATGCGCCTTGTCATGTAATGCGAGGGATAACCTCGCATCACTGTTCCCTTTCCACCTCCTGGTGCTACTGTGGCCACCCCTTTCCTATAAAAGGAGGCCCGAGGCGACCAGGAGGAGGATTCGGATTTTTGGAGCTCCTCACGCCCCATAGCTAGCTCAAGAACACAGATATACAATCCACCAAAGCAGGAGTAGGGTTTTACGCATCCCCGCGGCCCGAACCTGGATAAACGAACCGTGTGCTATCTGTTTGATCCGCTCTTCTCACGACCCCGCACCCCGCAACCATAGTAGGGATTCTTGTGATCCCATAGGTGTCGTTCCCACTGACAGCTAGGGTTACACAAGGTCGGTTACAAAGGAGGAGATATACATATCTGTATTGCCTAGCTTGCCTTCCATGCCAAGTAGAGTCCCATCCGGACATGGGACAAAGTCTTCAATCTTGTATCTTCATAGTCCAACAGTCCGGCCAAAGGACATAGTCCGGCTGTCCGGAGACCCCCTAATCCAGGACTCCCTCACCCCTAAAAACTAGATGCAAGATCTAGGCAAAGAGAGAACGGGGTCGGGGGCAATACCGGCATCCATGGCTAGATGACGTGGTGGGGATCGAGTCCACCGGAGGAAATGGAGAGGGATGGCACAAAACGGCGGCCGGCCAAGGCCTTCCTGCGGCGAGGCGTCGCTGGAGCGACGAAGAAGACGAGCGAGTGGGGGTGAATGGGTATGGGGGAGAAAACAACTCCCCCTGCCCCAACATAACACCCACTACCCGCCTCGCAGCGGTAGTACCGCTGGGGTGGGTGGTAGTACCGCTTGACGCTTGTCAGCGGTAGTACCGTGCACGCCGCGGTAGTACCGCTCTCCCGCAAAGACGACTGGCCAAAAGGCTTAGCTCAAGAAAAAGAAAACGAAACAAAAGTGAGAACCAACACACACACAAAACCGACAAAAACAAACATCTCCAAGAGAGGGCGGTGGCCGAGGCCACCTATGTTTGAGTTCAGAGGTATGGCGCCGCGAAGATTTTAACCTCGGGCCCAAGACCAACACTCATCTTTGAAGCACAAGTACCATCAAAAATGGCTAATGTGAAAGAGTTTGATTAGTTTATGCATTTATGGGGGGAGGGAAAGTTCATTGAGAGAACAACACTCCCCCTATGTCCATGCCTACACCTAAACTAGACAACAAGTTGAGTATGGTGGGGTGTGCAAGGGTTCAAGTCACATTGCTCGAATCAATGATATTTAGCTCATGCCTTAACTCGTGAAATCTTGCTTCATCCAAAGGCTTCATGAAAATATCTGCAAGGTTATCAAGAGTGTTGACATAGTGGAGCACCGGGTTGAGAGAGATCTTGATGGCACTTTCATTGTCACACCAAAGAGGCACTTTGTCACAAATGACACCGTAATCCTTTAAAGTTTGCCTCATCCAGAGAAGTTTTGCACAACAACTACCGGCAGCCACATACTCCGCTTCCGTGGACGAGAGAGATACGCAACTTTGCTTCTTGGAAGACCAACTCACCAAAGAGCAACCAAGAAATTGGACCCTCCGGAAGTGGACTTCCTATCCACTTTGTCTCCCGCCCAATCCGAGTCCGAATAACCTACAAGCTTGAAGTTTGCCCCCCTTGGGTACCATAAGCCAAAGTTTGGGGTATGAGCCAAATATTGAAAGATTCGCTTGACCGCCACAAAGTGACTTTCCTTAGGTGCGGCTTGAAACCGTGCACAAATTCCCACACTCAACATGATATCCGGTCTAGATGCACAAAGGTAAAGCAAGGAGCCAATCATGGAGCGATATACCTTTTGATCCACCGCTTTACGATTGGGATCAATGTCAAGTTGGCACTTGGTGGGCATGGGAGTGGAAGCCGGCTTGACATCACTTAGCTTTAATCTCTTGAGCATGTCTTGAGTGTATTTGGCTTGGTTGATGAAGGTTCCTTCTCTCCTTTGCTTCACTTTGAACCCGAGAAAGAACTTCAACTCTCCCATGGAAGACATCTCGAACTTTGAGGTCGTGAGAGCGGCAAATTCCTCATTGAAAGCTTTGTTAGGGGAACCAAAGATAATATCATCAAAATATAATTGGCACACAAACAACTCCCCTTTGACCTTCTTAGTAAAAAGAGTGGGGTCGATTAGCCCAACTTCAAAACCACGGTCTTGTAACAACTCGGTAAGGTGGTCATACCACGCACGTGGGGCTTGTTTAAGGCCATAGAGTGCCTTATCGAGTTGATACACATGATCGGGAAAGTAGGGATCCTCGAACCCGGGGGGTTGCTTGACATATACCAATTCATTAATCGGACTATTAAGGAAAGCACTCTTCACATTCATTTGTTGTAACTTAAAGTTATGATGAGAAGCATATGCAATCAACATGCGAATGGATTCAAGACGAGCAACGGGGGCAAAGGTTTCACCGTAGTTGATACCCTCTACTTGGGAGTAGCCTTGTGCTACCAAACGAGCCTTGTTGCGAATGATAATCCCATGAGCATCTTGCTTGTTCTTGAATATCCACTTGGTTCCAATGACATTGTGGTTCTCCGTTGGCCTTGGCACCAATCTCCACACTTTGTTGCACTCGAAGTTGTTGAGTTCTTCATGCATGGCATTGAGCCAATCCGGATCTTCGAGCGCCTCATAGACCTTTTAGGGTTCAAGACACGAGACAAATGTGTGATGTTCACAATAGTTTGCTAATTGTCTATGAGTACTTACCCAATTTCTTAAGCTTCCAAGCACATTTGTCATGAGATGATCCTTGGTAGAGAGCTTGGAAGCAATCTTGGCGGCACGACGCTCCAATTCCTCCTCGGGGGTGAGACGAGGAGTGGTCACTTGATCATCTTGAGTGTCGTCTTGAGCTTGTTCTTGATCTCGAGGAAGCTCCAGATCTTGAACTTGCTTGGAGGAGAGAATTTGGCCTTGGGCATCACTTGATGTTACAACACCATCTTGAGATTGACCTTGCCCTTGGTCTTGTTCTTGAGGTTGAGGGCCTTTACTTTGTTCTTCGGAAGCGTGTGGGTCTTGGGTTGGTGAAGGTTCCACTTGAGTGGAACATTGTCCTTCTCCTTCGGCCACAAGGGGTTCCTCAATGGGTAGGATATGACCAACACCCATTCTTCTTATGGCTTGGGGAGGAATTTCATCACCTACATCACAAGTACCACTTTGCTCCACTTGGGAGCCGTTATTCTCATCAAACTCCACGTTACACGTTTCCTAAATAAGTCCCATGGACTTATTGAGAACACGGTAAGCATGAGAGTTTGTAGCATAACCAACAAATATGCCCTCATAAGCTCTAGCCTCAAATTTAGACAAACGGACACCTTTCTTGAGAATGAAACACTTACACCCGAACACCCGAAAGTACTTGAGGTTGGGCTTGTTACTGGTGAGTATCTCATATGGAGTCTTGTTCAAGACTTTGCTGAGGTAGAGACGATTAGATGCATGACACGCGGTGTTGATGGCTTCGGCCCAAAAGTTATAGGGAGACTTGAATTCCGCCATCATCGTCCTTGCCGCATCCATCAACGTCCGATTCTTCCTCTCTGCTACACCATTTTGTTGAGGGGTATAAGGTGCGAAATATTGATGCTTGATTCCCTCATCACTCAAAAACTCATCCAAGGTGTAGTTCTTGAACTCAGAGCCGTTGTCACTTCTTATAGTCAAGATCTTTGTATTGTGTTGTCGTTGAGCTTCATTTGCAAAGTCGATGACGGTTTGTTGGGTCTCGCTCTTCCTCTGGAAGAAATATACCCAAGTGTATCTTGACGCCACAATCACCAAGCAATACTTTCTACCGCCAAGACTATCAAAGGATGGAGGCCTGAAGAGATCCAAATGAAGGATCTCCAAAGGCCTCTTCGAGTAGATGATAGTCGTGGGAGGGTGAGCCTTCTCATGTAGCTTTCCTTTGATACAAGCACTGCAAGCACGATCTTTGGCAAAACTAACATTTGTTAGTCCATGGACATGGTCCCCCTTGAGAAGACTTTGCAAAAATCTCATATTGGCATGGGCTAAATGGCGATGCCAAAGCCATCCCACGTCAACCTTAGCCATTAGGCATGTCGCGGTCTTAGTGGGTCGCTCTGAAAAGTTAATCACATAGAGACCGTTCTCGACATGCCCAACAAAGTCTACTTTAAGATTCTTGCTCCACAAGAGGTCCACGGTATCAATATCAAAGAAAGTGGCAAAGCCCATAAGTGCTAGTTGACGAACGGAAAGTAAATTGTATGCAAGGGACTCAACAAGCATGACCTTCTCGATCGTAAGATCATGAGAAATGACAACTTTGCCGAGTCCCAATACCTTAGAGGACGAGGCGTCACCCCACTCAACATTGGTGGGCATGGATGGAATCTTTTGCACGTGCACCACCAAGTCCTTGCTTCCGGTCATATGATTAGTCGCTCCACTATCGAGCAACCATGATCCCCCACCGGAAGCAAACACCTACAAGAGATCAATGCTTGGTTTTAGGTACCCATTTTGTAATGGGTCCTTTGATGTTAGTAACAAGGGTCTTAGGAACCCAAATAGACCATTCAATGTACTCATAAGGAGAACCAACAAATTTGGCATAAACATGCCCATCTCTAGCACGGCACAACACATAAGAAGGGTTAAAGTCGCCGGCTTTGTTGGGAATGGAAGCGTTGCCCTTCTTGGCATCACTACCCCTCACGGAGTTCTTCTCCTTCTCCTTAGTAGCACCCTCTCCCTCCTTCACAAAAGTTTGCTTGAGAGGAGGAGGTCGTTTGGCCTTGTCATTCTTCTTCTTGTTCTTGGACTTGGGCACGTACCCAATCCCTTCCTTGGCCACAACTCCCTTTTGGTTAGTCAAAAGGTCGTTGAGGTTCTTCTCGCCTTGTATGCAAGAAACAAGACCTTTCTCAAGTTGCACCTTTAGCTTAGCGTTCTCCTCAACAAGAAGCACATGCTCACAACATGGGTTAGTAGCATTTGCATTATCAATTAACATCATACGAGGAAAAGTGGCTTTCTCCTTGGTTAGCTTTACTTGAAGTTGATCATGAGACTCTTTGAGGCTAGCATGAGCACCCTTCAAGACCTTGTGAGCCTTGTCAAGTAGATCAAACTCCTCTTTGAGTCTAGCAAGATCAACCCCAAGCTTGGCCTTCTCGGAGTTTAGCACACGAGAGACAACAAGAGCATGATCAAAATCTTTCTTTAACTTAGCGTGATCAACGTTGTGTGACTCCTCAAGAGCCAAACAAAGACCACGCTCTTCCTCAAGAGCATTGGAAAGATCCGAAATTTGATCAGCATAGTCACGACTATGCCCCTCCATCTTGGAGATAGTATCTTCGTGAGCCTCGATCATGTCATTGGCTTCACCAAGTTGCTCCAAGAGAGCAACAAAATGCTTCTTGGATTTACCCTTGAGTTTACCCATAAAGGACTCAAACTCATTTTCCTCCACATTGGATCCCTCATATTCATCAATGCAATCCGTCAAGGAAGGATTATTAATGATGGTACTCTTGATATTGGGGGTTACCTTGTTGGTGGCTTTAGCCATGAGGCACTTGGCGGTGATGTTCTCATTGGGTGAGTCGAAGAGAGACACTTGTGGAGTTTTTGCAATGGCAACGGAGGCCATGGAAACCGACTCACCATCTTCATCATCATCATCCTCATGGTACTCTTCTTGAACCACCAACGCCTTGTGAGGGGTCTTCTTGGTGAAGTTGCTCTTGTTGGGGAAAGACTTGGCTTTGTCCTTTCGGATGAGCTTGCCACCATTGTCTTCTCTCTTCTCATACGGACACTCCACAACAAAATGGCTCACATTGCCACAATTGTAGCAAGTCCTCACACGTTGCTTGCTCTTCGTGCCACTTGAGTTGCTCTTGTTGAAGTTTGGCCTTGAGTTATTCTTGCTCCAAAATTGCCTTGAAGCAAGTGCCATGTGTTCATGATAGGCATACTTTGTATCTTTGGGGTTGCTTTCCTCTTCTTCTTCTTCTTCTTCAACACAAACATTGACCTTCAATGCAAGGTTGGGCTTCTTTGCCCTTTGAGAGCGAAGCACCGCATTGTCGGTGATATTTTCCAAGATGTTCATAGCCAAAAACTCATCCAACACTTCACTTGAGGTCAAGGTGTGGAAGTCCGGCCTTTGACGAATGACGGAGGACGTGGCCTTGTGGTAAGGCATCATTGCCTTGAGGAATTTGCGCTTGATCCAAATGTCATCCGTGTCCTTGCTCCCATGATCTTGGAGTGAGACCGCGAGTTTGGTTACTCTCTGATAAAGCTCACGAGGTTCTTCATCTTCTTTCATAGCAAACTCATCGGCTTCATCTTGCACTACTTCATAGTTGGAGCATTGAATGCTTGCGCTTCCCTGGTAGAGAGAGACAACACAGAGCCATGCATCTTTGGCCAAGGCGAAGGGCCGAAGATGAGGTAGATCTTCGGGTGGAATTGCATCTTGGATGATGAAGAGAGCATTCTCATTGAATTGATTATCCGAGGCTTCTCGAGGAGTGAAGTTTCTTGGGTCATGCGGATAGAAACCTTCTTCAATGATTCTCCAAAGATTAGTATTCACATGATTTAAATGACGCTTAAAGCAATAAACCCAAGAATCAAAGTCCTCATTTTTCACAATCTTAGAGGGAGGACCGGCATGATTCAAACGAGTGGAAGGAATCGGTCCACCATAAACAAGTGGTGGTTCCACATGGGCAAAGATGCCGATGCCATTTTTACCACTAGAAGAAGGAGCCTTTTCACTACTAGCTTCCCCCTTGTCGGAGTTAGCATCTGTCACCTTGTTGATAGTTTAAGCCCTTCAATGAATTTAGTGAACATGCTTTCAACCTCGGTCGTCGTTGAGGTCTTCAATGTCTCCAAGGATACATTGAATTCCTCATGAGAGACCGAGGTTCCCCCATCACTCGTAGACGAGATCGGATTCACACTGGAGTGCTACTCCACACCGTCTACGGTGTCAACCATACTCTTCGAACGGCAAAGTCCTTAGTAAAGAGACGAGGCTCTGATGCCAATTGAAAGGATCGATATGGTTGACTAGAGGGGGGTGAATAGGCAACTAACAATTTTTAGCTTTTCTTTACCAAATTAAACTTTGCATCAAAGTAGATTGTCTAGATGTGCAACTAGGTGAGGAACCTATATGATGCAACAACAACGAGCACACAAGCAAGCAAGAGAGGTAAAACTAATAAGCTTGCACAAGTAAAGGTACGAGATAACCAAGAGTGGAGCAGGTGAAGACAAGGATGCGTTATCGAAGTTCCTTCCTTTTGAGGGGAAGTACGTCTCCGTTGGAGCGGTGTGGAGACACAATGCTCCCCAAGAAGCCACTAGGGCCACCATATTCTCCTCACGCCCTCACACAATGCGAGATGTCGTGATTCCACTATTGGTGCCCTTTGAGGCGGTGTAGGATCGAAAGTATGTCTAGAGCGGGGTGATTAGACTACTTGACCAAATAAAAACTTAACCTTTTCCCAATTTTAGTTTTTGGCAGATTTTAGCTATTGTAGGACAAGTCAAGAAATCATCACACAATTCAAGCAAGCATGCAAAGAGTATATTGGCAGCGGAAAGTAAAGCATGCAACTTGCAAGAATGTAAAGGGAAGGGTTTGGAGAATTCAAACGCAATTGGAGACACGGATGTTTTTCCCGTGGTTCGGATAGGTGGTGCTATCCTACATCCACGTTGATGGAGACTTCAACCCACGAAGGGTAACGGTTGCGCAAGTCCACGGAGGGCTCCACCCACAAAGGGTAACAGTTGCGCGAGTCCACAAAGGGCTCCACCCATGAAGGTTCCACGAAGAAGCAACCACCCACAAAGGGTCCACGAAGAAGCAACCTTGTCTATCCCACCATGGCCATCGCCCACCCGAAGGACTTGCCTCACTAGCGGTAGATCTTCACGAAGTAGGCGATCTCCTTGCCCTTACAAACTCCTTGGTTCAACACAATCTTGTCGGAGGCTCCCAAGTGACACCTAGCCAATCTAGGAGACACCACTCTCCAAGAAGTAACAAATGGTGTGTAGTAATGAACTCCTTGCTCTTGTGCTTCAAATGATAGTCTCCCCAACACTCAACTCTCTCTCATAGGATTTGGATTTGGTGGAAAGAAGATTTGAGTGGAAAGCAACTTGGGGAAGGCTAGAGATCAAGATTCATATGGTAGGAATGGAATATCTTGGTCTCAACACATGAGTAGGTGGTTCTCTCTCAGAACATATGAGTTGGAATTGTGTATGTGTTCTGATGGCTCTCTCACGAATGAAGAGGAGGTGGAGGGGTATATATAGCCTCCACACAAAATCCAACCGTTACACACAGTTTTCCAATCTCGGTGGGACCGAATCAACAAACTCGGTCGGACCGAAAATGTAAACCTAGTGACCGTTAGAGATTTTCGGTGGGACTGGCATGCAACTCGGTAGGACCGATATGGTTAGGGTTTGGGCATAACGTAATCTCGGTGAGACCGATTACACAAACTCGGTGAGACCGAATTTGGTAATTAGCTAACCAGAGAGTTGGTCAGGCAAACTCGGTGGGACCGATTTGCTCTTTCGGTGAGACCGAAAAGTTACGGACTGAATTTACATTGCAATCTCGGTGGGACCGATCCGCTCTTTCGGTGAGACCGAAAAGTTACGAAAGGGAAACAGAGAGTTTGCAATCCCATCTCGGTGAGACCGAGATCCCTATCGGTAGAACCGAATTGCTAGGGTTTGGCAGTGGCTTATGACAAGTGAAACTCGGTGGCGCCGGATAGAAAGAATCGGTAGGACCGAGTTTGGCTTAGGGTTTAGGTCATATGTGGATATGGGAAAGTAGTTGAGGGTTTTGGAGCATATCACTAAGCACATGAAGCAAGAGGCTCATTAAGCAACACCTCATCCCTCCTTGATAGTATTGGCTTTTCCTAAAGACTCAATGTGATCTTGGATCACTAAAATATAAAATGAAGAGTCTTGAGCTTTTGAGCTTGAGCCAATCCTTTGTCCTTAGCATTTTGAGGGTTCCACTTTCACATCCATGCCATGCCAATCATTGAGCTTTCCTGAAATAATCATCTTGGAATAGCATTAGCTCAATGAGCTATATGTTGTTATGAATTACCAAAACCACCTAGGGATAGTTGCACTTTCAATCTCCCCCTTTTTGGTAATTGATGACAACATATAGATCAAAGCTTCGACAAATGATAATAAGCATGAAATATATCGTCGCTTTGAGAAGTATGTGACAAGTAAGAGCTCCCCCTAAATTTGTGCATATTTAAAATTTGCTTTGGACTACACATGCACAAAGAGTTAGAGTCATGGGTTACTCTTCCATGTCACATACATCTTGGTGGAGCGCTTAAAATGATAAGAATGAAATACATGCACTCATCACCAAGAATAGTGAATGATCACATAAGATAGATAAGATAATAGCATTAAGCAAACATTAAGTGTAGCTTATGATCAAACACATGATCATCAATGTCTCATGAGCAATGACATAGTATCTCAAGCACTCAAAAGCAAACAAAGTTCGAAAAACCACCAAATAAAGCAAGAGAGAAAAAAGCAACACTCTCTCCCTCGAAGCCTATGATATATACATTTCTCCCCCTTTGGCAACAAGTTACCAAAAAGTTCCTAGAAAATGCATAGTGCTAGATCGACACTCAGGCTTGATCTTCAGGTGGTGGTGGAGTCCGGATCACTCAAAGGACGAAGGCTTCCATAGATGCTGAAGTAGACGCTGGAGTTGGTTGGGCTGGTGCTACGGCTGGAGCTGAGGCAGTTGCTCTTGTGTCAGGAACTGGCATTGCAGACGACCTCGGACCTCGTGGCACTCTGGCAAAGGCATCAGTTGTAGTCTTGCCTCTCCTCTCCTGCATGTCATCCTGGAGCTGCTCCACTGCAGTCTGAATCTCTGTCACCTTGACATCCAAGTCATAGAACTTGTGTTCCATGATTCTCTCTAGGCTTGCCTGGTTCTGAGTTAGGGTGTCTAGTCCTTTCTCAATCCGCAGGGTGGATGCAATTAGGTAACCAAGCTGCTCTTGTTTGGTTTTCAAGAAATACTCAGATGCCTCCTCTTGAGTTGGCATCTTGGCAGCTTTCTCCTTCCTTGCCTTCTCCTTCTTTGCTTGTGCTTGGGCAGATGATGGCTCATTCTCAGTCATAACAACTTGATTATCCTCAAAATCTGGACGGATGGGCAGGTGTTCCTTGTCCAATAAGTATATGCCCGTGCCCATCTTGGAGTTAATGAGCTCCTGAATTTGTGGGGCATACCCACAGCTCCTCTTCTGGTCTGCTGCAGTCCTCTTGATTGTCTCTACCATAAGGCTCATCACCTTGAACTTCTGTGGCACATCAAAGATATGTAGCAAGTTGATTGCATGGCCTCTGATCATCTTGTGATCTCCAGACTTGGGCAATAAGGTGTGCCTCAATATCCAATTTATAGTTGGCAGCCCTGACAGAAGATAATGCACTGAGCCAAATTTGAATGTTTCAAGAGCTTCATTTGGAATTTCCTTGTACATATTGGACATTGAGTTATGATCCATCTTCTTCTTGGCATAAATGTCCAAGTCATCCTCATGCTCCTCTGGGGCATTGATGAGCTGTGCCCACTCAGCAACTGTGGACTGGTACCTCGTACCCTCTGACATCCAAATTATCCTACCATTTGGATAAAAGTGTGTTGTGGAGTAGAATTGCATAATGAGCTCCTCGTTCCACTTTGTGAGCTTCTGCCCAACAAAGTCTGCAACTCCACAAGCATTGAAGCTGTCATACACTCCAGGATAGTACTCTTCGTTGTCCTTGATGTACTCCCAGTCGACCCATCTCATGTCACAGACTATTGGCTTCTTGTCAAGCAAAACTGTCTCATAGAAGTCCTGCTATTCCTTGGTGTGAAATCTGTAATCCACAGCAGTCCTCCTCCTTGAAGCATACGGATCTGCTTCTCTCCACTTCCTCAGCCCTGAGTCTCTCCTGAGCTTCATATCCTCAGCCACAGGATGAGCATCGTTGTGGTCTGGGATCTTGGGCTTGAGTTTTCTAAGTACTTTCTCTTCATCATCTTCTTCTGCAGCTTCATGCACTGGGGCCTTGTTCTTCTCAGTTGCAGGTATGCTCCTCGTATTTCTCTTTGGTGGAGACTTGGGCTTGGAGGCAGCTTTGGGTGCTTCTTTGGGCTTGGATGCAGCAGCCCTTGATCTTATAGCATCACCCATAAGCTTAGGTGCCTTAGGTGCTGGTGCAGCAACCTCTTCTTCTTCCTCTTCTTCCATGATGGAAGCCTTTCCAAGCACTCTGGCTACGGTCTTCTTGACCCTTTCCTTCCTTTTCTTGCCTTTAGCAGCAACTGGCTCTATGGGAGTGGACTTCTCAGGAATCTTGGTTGAAGCTCTGGCCTTTGGCATAGGCTGCCTGCCTGCTGGCCTTTTGATTTTCATCCCTGGCTTTGTGCCTTGTGCTGAGCCATGTTCCTTCTCAAGCACTACTCTCTTTGATGTGGCTTCCTCCTCTGCCACATAATCTTCATCCTCAGAATCTGAAGTTCTTTTCTTCCTTTGTCTGGTGGCAGCTTTTGGCAGATTGCTAGGAGTACTTCTGCTGCCTTCATCTGAAGAACTTGAGGGACTAGTGCCCTCACTCATGTGCACTTGTTGTTCTGACACATTCTGGCTGTCACTCTGATCTGACATGATGAACAAGCTGTCTGCTGACCCTGTGAATAGTTTATAGATGAGGTAGAATAGATGAGCATCACAAAATGCAGAGATTTTTGCAAAAGAATGACTCAAAATCTTAGTTTTAGTTTCCCACTGAAATCATCTCGGATCTACCGATTTTTAAACTCGGTGATACCAAAGCAGTTTTGGAACCTAAACTAGTGAACTCGGTCAGACCGAGTCACAGTTCGGTGGCACCGAGACTGCTAGGGTTTCACAGAGTTCCAAAATCGGTCACACCGATAAGTAATTCTCGGTCAGACCGAGTCTCACTTGTGCAATGGCATAAGCCAAATCGGTGGGACCGAGTTTTTCAACTCGGTGGGTCTGAGATGGTTTCGGCGGAAACCTAACCCTAAAATTTTCGAATCAAAACTAATCTACGAACGCATTGACTGGATAGGAGTGTTTCAATCGTGGCAAGAATCATGATGATCACAATGTGCTAGGAATCGGATTGGAGAATAGCACAAAGATCGAGTCCATACCCTAGTTCGGCGGAGACTCGCTACGGCGGCAACGGCGGGGTAGAATTCCGTTGACGGCGATGGAGACCAGCGACTGGAGGCGGCTGGCGGCGAGGAGACGATCCGGAGACCACGTTGGCAGAGCAGGCTATCGCGCGGGCGAAGGGGTTCGGAGAAATTTCCAAATTTTTGCCCGTGACTATATATAGCCCGACCCTGTCGGTGTGACCGAGTGGAACAACTCGGTGGCACCGAGATTCATAACTGCAAGCAGTTACTGAAACTCGGTGTGACCGAAAGGTTCAAATCGGTTGCACCGAGATCGAAAACCTAGATCAACTTAATGATCTCGGTAGGACCGAAAGTGGGGTATTGGTCAGACCGAGAATCATAAAGAGGTTTTGGAAGTTTAAGTCTATGACGAATCAGGGACTCCGAGCGCTCCTCACACAGAGTGGTTCGAATCTGACTTGATCAAATTTTGTGATGTAGCATGAATAGAGTTTGAGACGAGAAAAGCATAGATAGCTAGAGGAGGTTCTTAGGCATTCTTGTCCATCCACTTGGCAAAAGGAAATAAAACCAAACAATCAAAACAACAAGTGGATGTCCTTGAATGAATAAAATATGCAACCAGCATGCTCACACAATAAGATGGCAAATGAAATATGTGACAAGGCATGCACAACCAATTTTAGCATCTATCAAGCAATTTGCGATGACAAGGTCATCTATATATGAGTATATTGACTTAGGAGTCAAGTGAGAACACTTGATCATAGGTCATACTCATCGTTTAAGCTCAAGTGGGGTTACCACTTTTACATAAAGCATTGTTGTGTTCACATCTTTAGAGTTGCTTTAGCTCAAGTCTTAGAGTAAAGCTCCCCCTAGATGTGATATCCCCCCTTAGAGGGATGAACTAACCTCGAGTTTTGTCGATGATGACTTCATGTAGATGTTGAAGATGTGGATGCTCAATGTTGATGTAGATCACTTGGAGCTATCCATTTGAGTGAATTGCACTTTCAATACCTACATGGGTTAGTCCCACAAGGAACAAACAAGGATATCCATAGACATAGAGTGATGCACACACAAGATGATGTCCATGAAAACTTTTAGGTTACCTTGTCCCTTGTCTTACCAACAAGAGGGTTTGTGACTCCTTGAACTAGTGCAAGATGTGGAAGTTGATTGCACTTGTTCTTGCCAAAATGATAAGAGTGAAGTATGTTGGCGGAGTCACCCTCAAGAACTCTCTAGTTCTTCTTCTTTTGGATCCACACCATCTTGATGGGAATCCTTGGAGTTGTAGTCGTACTTGATGAAGTGGAACTTGAAGTAGTCTTGGGAATCCACTTGACTAAGGTCTTAGGAGCTTCTTCAAATGCATCAATTTCCTCTTGAAGATTGTCCTTGCCTTTTTGCTTGTAGTCTTGTGGTGGAAGATCATCTTGAGCTTGTGTCCCCTTGAAAGAAGTATCATACTTCTCTTGTTGAGGAACAAACTTTGTCTTGGGGTATTGATCTTCTTCCCACTCAACTCCATTGGCATTGAACTTTTGTTCAAAACCAACACCTTGATTCTTCTGGTGCATTCCTTGCTTGCGCACAATTTCCTCGAATTGCTTACTCCCGGCAAGGCTTTTGTACACTCCTTTCTCTATAATTCCCTTCAATAAGCTATTTTCTTGCTCAAGTGTAACTTGGCTAAGAGAATCATTAGTGGAATCAAGAGAACTACTAGAAGCAACAATATTGGATTTAGCATGATCATTGTTACTGCTAGAGGAAGAATCTTTCTTGTTCTTGTTACTAGACTTGACTTGAGGCATGTAAGTGGATAAGAGTAAACGCTTGGCAACATAAGAAGAACTTTTCTTGCGGAGATCATCATTGATTGCTTTTAAGAACTCATGCTCTTGCTCGAGATTGAGCTTTTCAAAGCGTAATTTCTCATGAGCTCTTAAAAGTTCTCGATGATCTTCGAAGATAGTTTCATGAGCTAACTTAAGAGTGTTTAGTTCTTTAGTTAGAGCCTCAATCTTCTCCTTATCATTGTCATTCGTTTTATCTTGATTAGCATGATTAATTGACGTTTCATCATAGTATTCATCACTAGAGTTGTCAACAAGCAAATCATCACCTAACAAATCATCTTCATCACTATTGAAATCAACATACTCGGGGTGTGTTACCTTAGGACCTTTGGCCATGAAGCATCTTCCAATTCCTTCATTTGGTGAGTCAAATATGTCGTAGGAGTTGGTTGACACAATTGCTAGACCGCCAACACCTTCATCTTGAGTATCTTCGGAGTCGGAGTCGGAGCCGGATACCCATTCACCAACATGAGCTTGATGTCTTCGTTTTGTGTAGCTCCTTGATGATTTTTCCTTCCTTTCCGAATCCTTGCTTCTCCGTGAGTATCTTCGTTCATAACGATCATCTCTACTCCTTCTCTCTCTTGGTGGTGATTCTTTGCTTCTTCTTTTTGGAGAATCTTCTCTTCTCTTGTAGGGAGCCATACACTCATTGGAATAGTGTCCGGGTCTTCCACAACTGTAGCAGTTTCGCTCTCGACTAGAAGATCTTTTGTCATTGTAGGACCTTGACTTGAAGCTTCTATCTTTGCTTCTACTCTTGTAGAACTTGTTGAAGTTCTTCACCATTAAGCTCAATTCTTCATTGAAGTTTTGTTTCTCACTTGATGATGTAGGGGCTTCACATGAGGCTTTATAGGCACCACTTGATTTGTTGTGAAGTTCCTCTTTATCCTTAAGTGACATCGCATGAGCAACAATTCTTCCAATCACCTCCGTTGGCTTGAGATCTTTGTAATTGGGCATCATTTGGATCAATGTGCACACGGTATCATATTTTCCATCCAAGGCTCTTAGAATCTTCTTGATGATGAATCTATCGGTCATCTCTTCGCTTCCTAAGCCGGCAATCTCATTTGTGATGAGAGCAAGCCTAGAGTACATTTTAGCGACACCTTCACCATCCTTCATTTTGAACTTGTCAAGTTGACTTTGAAGCACATCCAACTTGGATTCCTTGACGGAGTCGGTACCTTCGTGCATATCAATCAAAGTGTCCCAAATTTCCTTTGCATTCTCAAGACGGCTGATTTTGTTGAATTCTTCGGGGCACAATCCGTTGAAGAGAATATCACAAGCTTGAGCATTGTATTGCAGCATCTTCAACTCATCCGCGGTAGCTTCACGGTTTGGTTCTTTCCCATCAAAGAAGTCACCTTGCAAACCAACACACACAATAGCCCAAACGGCGGGGTTATGTCCAAGAATATGCATTTTCATTTTATGCTTCCAACTAGCAAAATTAGTACCATCAAAGTAAGGACCTCTACGGTGATAATTTCCCTCGCTAGATGCCATACTCTCCTAGGTTGTGAAACCAAGGCTATGACCACCAAAAGCTATGGAGATCAAAGCAAATGGAGACCAAGGCTCTGATACCACTTGTAGGATCGAAAGTATGTCTAGAGGGGGGGGTGATTAGACTACTTGACCAAATAAAAACTTAACCTTTTCCCAATTTTAGTTCTTGGCAGATTTTAGCTATTGTAGGACAAGTCAAGCAATCATCACACAATTCAAGCAAGCATGCAAAGAGTATATTGGCAGCGGAAAGTAAAGCATGCAACTTGCAAGAATGTAAAGGGAAGGGTTTGGAGAATTCAAACGCAAATGGAGACACGGATGTTTTTCCCGTGGTTCGGATAGGTGGTGCTATCCTACATCCACGTTGATGGAGACTTCAACCCACGAAGGGTAACGGTTGCGCGAGTCCACGGAGGGCTCCACCCACAAAGGGTAACGGTTGCGCGAGTCCACAAAGGGCTCCACCCACGAAGGGTCCACGAAGAAGCAACCACCCACAAAGGGTCCACGAAGAAGAAACCTTGTCTATCCCACCATGGCCATCGCCCACAAAGGACTTGCCTCACTAGCGGTAGATCTTCACGAAGTAGGCGATCTCCTTGCCCTTACAAACTCCTTGGTTCAACTCCACAATCTTGTCGGAGGCTCCCAAGTGACACCTAGCCAATCTAGGAGACACCACTCTCCAAGAAGTAACAAATGGTGTGTAGGTAATGAACTCCTTGCTCTTGTGCTTCAAATGATAGTCTCCCCAACACTCAACTCTCTCTCATAGGATTTGGATCTGGTGGAAAGAAGATTTGAGTGGAAAGCAACTTGGGGAAGGCTAGAGATCAAGATTCATATGGTAGGAATGGAATATCTTGGTCTCAACACATGAGTAGGTGGTTCTCTCTCAGAACATATGAGTTGGAATTGTGTATGTGTTCTGATGGCTCTCTCTACGAATGAAGAGGAGGTGGAGGGGTATATATAGCCTCCACACAAAATCCAACCGTTACACACAGTTTTCCAATCTCGGTGGGACCGAATTAACAAACTCGGTCGGACCGAAAATGTAAACCTAGTGACCGTTAGAGATTTTCGGTGGGACTGGCATGCAACTCGGTAGGACCGATATGGTTAGGGTTTGGGCATAACGTAATCTCGGTGAGACCGATTACACAAACTCGGTGAGACCGAATTTGGTAATTAGCTAACCAGAGAGTTGGTCAGGCAAACTCGGTGGGACCGATTTGCTCTTTCGGTGAGACTGAAAAGTTACAAAAAGGAAACACTGAATTTACATTGCAATCTCGGTGGGACCGATCCGCTCTTTCGGTGAGACCGAAAAGTTACGAAAGGGAAACAGAGAGTTTGCAATCCCATCTCGGTGAGACCGAGATCCCTATCGGTAGAACCGAATTGCTAGGGTTTGGCAGTGGCTTATGACAAGTGAAACTCGGTGGCGCCGGATAGAAAGAATCGGTAGGACCGAGTTTGGCTTAGGGTTTAGGTCATGTGTGGATATGGGAAAGTAGTTGAGGGTTTTGGAGCATATCACTAAGCACATGAAGCAAGAGGCTCATTAAGCAACACCTCATCCCTCCTTGATAGTATTGGCTTTTCCTAAAGACTCAATGTGATCTTGGATCACTAAAATATAAAATGAAGAGTCTTGAGCTTTTGAGCTTGAGCCAATCCTTTGTCCTTAGCATTTTGAGGGTTCCACTTTCACATCCATGCCATGCCAATCATTGAGCTTTCCTGAAATAATCATCTTGGAATAGCATTAGCTCAATGAGCTATATGTTGTTATGAATTACCAAAACCACCTAGGGATAGTTGCACTTTCAGGCGGCGACCGGACCTTTACAAACAAGGTTGGGGCAATCTCCACAACTTAATCGGAGGCTCCCAACAACACCATGAAGCTTCACCACAATGGACTATGGCTCCGTGGTGACCTCAACCGTCTAGGGTGCTCAAACACCCAAGAGTAACAAGATCCGCTAGGGATTGGTGGGGGAATCAAATTTATCTTGGTGGAAGTGTAGATCGGGGCCTTCTCAACTAATCCCGAGCAAATCAACAAGTTTGATTGGCTAGGGAGAGAGATCGGGCGAAAATGAAGCTTAGAGCATTAATGGAGCTTTTGGGGGGAAGAGGTAAGTCAACGAAGAAGAAGAGGACCCCCTTTTATAGAAGGGTATCCCATCCAACCATTACCCCCCAAAACAGCCCCGCACAGGGAGGTACTACCGCAGGTGGCAGCGGTACTACCGCTGGACCTAGTGGTTCTACCGCTCCCCCTTGCAGTACTACCGCCCAGCCTGGGAGGGCTCAAAGGGAGAGCAGGAAACGTGCCCAGCGCGGTACTGCCGCGGTGGTAGGGCGGTACTACCGCCCTCGAGCAGTACTGCCGCTTCTACAACCGCTGCAAAGTGCCGCTCAACCCGACACGAGAGGCGACCCCCTCGAGTCGACGCGGTAGTAGCCCGGTACTGCAGCGGTACTGCGGCTGAGAACCACAAGCGGTACTACTGCTGGGTACCGCGGTACTACCGCTCGGACACAAATCAGCACAACTGCAAGGGGAATGAGCTCTCTAGTTGAAGCGGAAAGGCTTAGAGGGTGAGAGACGGATGTGAACGTGTTGATTCCACCCAAGCCTTACCAAAGCGGACCCCCTCTTGATAGAACGGTGACTCCTACGAAACTAGTCCACCAAGCAAGAAACAAAAGAGCTACACCGTCTTGAAAAACACTCTGAGGGGAAAGAAATCATATCGTGCCAAAGGATGAATCTTCGAAATGCTCAAAGCACACGGTTAGTCCGCAAACATGTTGTCATCAATCACCAAAACTACATCGAGAGAGATATGCCTTAACATCTGCCCCAAACCATTTATCACATTGTAAGGCGAACTCTATGGCCCGTCAAAGGACATTCTCCTACAGCCAAACTTGAAGGCACGATGAAGACATTGGTGTTCTATATTCTGAATGGCATCAGTTTCAATGCTCAAGACTTCTTCATTAGGCAACTTACTGTACCTGGAATTGATCTATTTGGCCTGAAGTTTTATGCTTCGTGGGTGATGCGCTTAATCAAGATTCACTCTTCTGTCAACTATCAGCCCTCTGCACGCAACCATCTTATCTTCTTGCCTGAGGTTGATATGTCTGTCGAAGCCATCTACCTTGAGCCTGCCAAGGAGCCAATTTATCTTCATAATGTTGATCGCCAAAGCTTCACGCAACCAATTGACGGAGTCCTTGCTGCTACTTGTGTCTATCCTCTGGCTGGCAATACACGCGCACCTCATCGTGCAACTACTAAAGCCACTGAAAGCACCATTGCTCAAAGGCCTCGGAAGCGATCTCGTGTGCTCGATGACCGAGAGCTTCTTGTGGCCTTGCATCAGAAACAAGATAGGCACCATGACTGGCTAAAGCGTCATATGCAGAGCATCTTGGTGGACGTCAATCACATCAGAAGCCTAGCCACCAAGAACTCATTCATTGCCCATGCATCCTGTAGGAGGTCCTGGAAGAGTCTCACACTTCTCTGCTCTGAAGATGATCTTCGCGAAGATGGCTTCACTGCGGGTTTCAAATTTGACTCCACTCCTCCTCGCAATGCAAGCTGGCGTCAAACTCCACCCATTAAAGATTCTGAGTATTCATCTTCGGCTGCAACTGTTGTTGCGAGAGTCGTCGATGAAGAAGACGATGCCACTTCACTAGCCATGGCTTCACTGCGTCTCGACACTACACCGGCCCCTCTGCACCACAAACTCCAACGTCGACCCTGCACCTTCATCTACTCCTAATGGGAATGAGTAGATGCTCTATGTCTTCAAACCTTTTTGGTCCTTACTGACAAAAGGGGGAGAAGCATATGAGTTGATAGTCTTCAAGCGGGTCCATATGGGTGGTTGCTATTTTTTTGCTAAGTGATTACAACTCTCGTTTTTTTTGATACATTTGGTTCTTTGGGTTGTAACACTTAAACTTGATGATCGTCTGCCACTTTGTCTGCTAATTTGTGATGCGATGATAAATTCCGCATGAAGTCATTCCGCAGACATCCATTTTTCATTATGCATGTCATTATCTCCGTTATATCTTTATATGCATAATGAATTGTCTTCATCAGTTGAAGAGGATCTCCACAAATTAAAACCTGCCATGTGCATTTGCATTCAAGAGAAAACTACTTATATGCACATCTTTAGGGGGAGCCTTTTGCTACTTATGAAGACAATACCTTTACTCTTACAATTTCACATACTTTTATCCCCGTTGAAAACTTCAACCAGTTTGTCATCAATCACCAAAAAGGGGGAGATTGTAAGTGCATCTAGTGCCACCCCTAGTTGGTTTTGGAGTATTGACGACAAACTTGGTTGAGGGACTAATGTGTTTGTGAGAATTGCAGGATAACACAGGTAGTGGTCCCTCATTGATTCGGTTTACCTACCAGAGATGACCCCTAAAAATGTGTGAAGACATTGAAGACAATGGTGGTCTGTGAAGAGATTCACATTGAATACTATGACATGAGAAGACATCGCATGAAGACTATAGATTGCGAAGACATAGTTGTTTCGTAGTTTCCTTTTCTTCTTTGTTCAGTCATAGGAACCACCGTACTATTAAGTGGGTCCAAGTGAACAAAGTCAGAGTGACTGAAATGATGCTCAACCAAATCCTATGTCTTCGAGCGAAGACAATGAGAGCAAAGTCAGCTTTACTTGTAGCCCAAGTCAAGCTGCCGCGTGTGTTTGAAATCTGACCGTTGGACACGTGTCAGTTCCTTAGTGACCCAGGGTCATTTCGTACAAATCAGGTTGGGTTGCCTCCTGGCTATAAATAGCCCACCCCCTACACCATAAATTGGTAGCTGCTCAGAGTTAGTGCACGGCTTTTGTCGTTTGAGAGCAACCCACCTCCGAAGCTTTTGAGAGAGAAATCCTTGCGAGGACAAAGCCCTAAACACCCAGAGCCAAAGAGTGTTAGGCATCACTGAAGTCTTTCTGTCTGCATGATCTGAAGACTTGTTACACTTGAGGACCGTGAATCCTCCAGCCGGTTAGGCGTCGCGTTCTGAGCATCCAAGAATCATTGTGGATCGCCGGTGAACGAAGTCTATGAAGGTTTGGAAGTCTACCTTGAAGACTTACCAGAGTGATTGGGCGAGGACTGTGTGTCCTTAGCTTAAGGGGAATAAGGTGAAGACGCGATCTTCTGAGTTGAATCTCAGCCTCCCTAACCAGACATACAGTTGTTACAGCAACTGAAACTGGTCCAACAAATCCCTATCCTCACCAAGCAACTGGTTCTATCATTTACCTCTCTTTACTTACAGTTTGTCTTTGTGAAGTCATTGCCTGCTTGCATGATCTGATTGACTTCATTGTGTAAAGACTGTTGTTGTTTGGCTTTATAATATCTTCCATCCTGATCCATACTAGTCTTCGTGCTTTCACTTCATTTCTTACTTGACTATGGCTTGTCTAGTGTAGGCTACCTTCTGCTACATATCAATAGGTTCAGTTCTACTGTTTGTCTTCAAAGCCCCTGTGTATTGAAGACATTCATAAAAATCGCCTATTCACCCTCTCTCTAGTCGATAACTAGCACTTTCACCATGCCTCTGGTCTATGACCATAGCTGGCGACGGCGACATCTTTGTCCTTCGTGTCCTTCTTGAAGGCGTTGTTGTGTCGTGCCTCTCCTCCCATGCATGCTCAGAGGGAAATCTCACCTCCAAGCTCCTAGATCAATCATCTTGCGTCGTTTCCTCCTTGGTGGCTTCGTCTTTGAATCTGACCAGCTGATGAGACCAGTAGTTGGTGGTTGTCTGCTTGCTGGCAATGTGATTTGTGTGGCAACGACAAGGCCTGTGAGCCAAGCAGGGTCATGGCTTGTCCTTCTAATGTCGTCGTTTTAATGTGCGGGGAACGAATAAAACTGGCGGACAGGAGCACCCATTTTAAAAGAAATAGCAATTGCAAAAATGGTCAAAAAATCTTGAATGTTTTTGGCAACAAGCTTGCTCAAGGGTTACACTTGCGCAAAAAGATTAGGGAAGAAATGACTTTCGTGGTATTGTTGGCGGAAAAAAAATCAGCATTATGTTAGGTACTATTCACTCTATATTGTCCTGGATTTCTTGTTCGCTTAGATATTTTGCGGGAGTTTTCTTTGTCAAAATTTAAAAATACAAGTACGATAGTAGGTCAACTATGTTCGAAAAAGTTTGCAAGAATTTTGACTTTTTCCTGAATTGCTATTTTTTCCATAATTTTTTATCAGGTTCATCTACAACCAAATATATTAGGATATTTTTCCTTTTAGATGTGTCTATGATGTTTCTCACTTTGATGGGAATAAGTCAAAGTTGTGTCTCAGTATCATTGTGGCAACGATGACTAGTGAAAGGCCGTTTAGCTGGTGGCACTCTTCGATTGATGTGTTGGATTAGGTCAGTGTGTGGATTGTAACTTTACCCCGTGAGGCTCGTTGGCAGAATCAGAGTTACTTGGTCCTTGACACATTTAGTGTAGGCTATTTGGCATATGCTTACTTGGTTCTCGTGTGTCGTTTGTTCGGAGGGGCATTAACGGATAGTCTATAACGAAGTCGGAGTCGTTTGCTCGAAGAGAAGTGATTACAGTGACATTGTAGGCAACCTCGACGGCATCCTCTTCTCACCTCGGCGGTGTGTGTGAGTCAGGTCCGTCAGGGTGCACTTTTTTCTAGTTGTGTTGTAACGGTGTTTACCTATAATTAACGGAATCCTCAAGGCACACGATTTCAAAGAGCAAAATGATTGAGGGAGAAACCAATGATGCTATTCGCAAGCACTGCACGTACTGTCGTAGTACTCGGTACAGTAGCATCAACACGTGCAGCTGCTAGGTGGCTGTCCTCTGAGCCTGTCGATCACTGTACTAGCACTCTCCTCTGAGGTCTCACTGAAGCCACCGACCATGGCTGCATCGCAAGTGCGGTAGTGCCCGAAACACACGTCGCGGATGGATCGCTTTCCACGGTGCGACGATGCGCTCCACAGCCTAGGGCGTGTTTGGTTGCCGTTTGCTACAGGGCATGTATCGCATACACTTCTCAAACTAGTTTGGTTGAATAAAAACAGGCCTTAATATGTCATCTCTCAGTTGTTTGGTTGGCTGTATCTAGTGTCCCTGCATTAGGTAATATCTAAATGCACTTTGTTTGGTTGCCTGCATTGACCCGAGCGGCACATGAACATGGCGTTTGGTTGCATACGGCGTACATGTTATGCTTACCTTGTACCCTAGTTGGTGAGCTTACCAACACCTAGCACACCAACGCCATAGCACAGCAATGACGATGAACTGGATGAAGATGATGAAGTTTTTCAACTTCAGCCCAAACTGACGATCCACCTTGACACCTCCAACCTTGCGACTGTCAACACTACTGCCGTGTGTTCGCACCCAGTCGGAGTAAGCTTGTTCTGCTGCCTGCCTAGTCTTGAACCCTCTATGGGTGCTGTTGCTATAAGATGCCACTTGTGCATTGGCCTCTTCCCATGAACTATAAACCCCTGGGACCTTACCGACGAATACGGCATACCACTTGCCCTAACAATGCACAAGAGCAAGAGTTGAAGCAGCAAATCAATGAAGCACACAAGTAGCAAATAAAGTAGCACACAAACAACAATGAAGCAGAAGAGAAGTAAAGCATGCATGATCATATGGCATAGCAAGTTCTTCCTAGAACTACCTTGGTGTTAACCTACCACCACATCCAAAAGAGGGTGTCGTCCTACCACCGCAAGTTCACCATTAGCGTGAGGGGTTAGTATATACCACCTCACCAAAATATACAGACCATGAAATAGTTTTTGAGCCATGGCTACACAAAATGTATGTCTTCATCGTCGTCGTCGTCGCCACCGCCATCGCCGTCGGGGATGATGCACGCTCACAGGCAGCACTACTCTAGTAGTAGTGCTTGCCCACCCAACTCCTGAGCCACAGCACCCTGTGAGCGTCAGCCATGGCAATGAACCCAACACCCTGGGCATTGTTGTTAAGCAGGTGGCTGAGAGCTGTCATGAGAGCCTCATCGCTGAAGCCACCCTAGGTCATGACAGCGCCATACAGGTCAGGGTGGACGTCGAGGGGCTTGCACTCCCTGATGGCTATTGCCACCTTCTTCACCGCCTCAGTCATGCTGCAGAAAACATTGATCTCCTCCTCCATTAGGCCTCCTCTCTTCCTCTTCCTATCATGGACGGGGTCAAATGGCTTGTCGAAGGGCTTCGCAGCGTGCTTGTCAGGGACATCAAGGACCTCGACGTCCGGGGTCCCAGGGAAGTCTGGCATGGGAGAACCAAGAGGCTCCCCCGAGCCCATGGCATGCTTCCCAATTGCCAGCCCGAAGGAGAAGATGTGCTGCATCTGGTTGTAGTTCTGTACGGGTGTGTTGAGGAACTCAGCGTCCCTTGGATGGTCCTAAGAATGAAACACAAGTGTTGTTAGTTGTGATTAGGAGTAGGCAATGATGTACAGTATGAAAAGGAAGAGGGCTGTGAGCTAACCGCGACATGGTCGGCGTAGTGCTCTGCCTCCAAAACTATGGAGCAAGTGTTCTCATCCCATGAGACACCGCTAAGGTCTCTCTGTTGGAAATATGCCCTAGAGGCAATAATAAATTGATTATTATTATATTTCCTTGTTCATGATAATCGTTTATTATCCATGCTATAATTGTATTGATAGGAAACTCAGATACATGTGTGGATACATAGACAACACCATGTCCCTAGTAAGCCTCTAGTTGACTAGCTCGTTGATCAATAGATGGTTACGGTTTCCTGACCATGGACATTGGATGTCATTGATAACGGGATCACATCATTAGGAGAATGATGTGATGGACAAGACCCAATCCTAAGCATAGCACTAGATCGTGTAGTTCGTATGCTAAAGCTTTTCTAATGTCAAGTATCATTTCCTTAGACCATGAGATTGTGCAACTCCCGGATACCGTAGGAGTGCTTTGGGTGTGCCAAACGTCACAACGTAACTGGGTGGCTATAAAGGTACACTACGGGTATCTCCAAAAGTGTCTGTTGGGTTGGCACGAATCGAGACTGGGATTTGTCACTCCGTGTGACGGAGAGGTATCTCTGGGCCCACTCGGTAGGACATCATCATAATGTGCACAATGTGATCAAGGAGTTGATCACGGGATGATGTGTTACGGAACGAGTAAAGAGACTTGCCGATAACGAGATTGAACAAGGTATCGGGATACCGACGATCGAATCTCGGGCAAGTACAATACCGCTAGACAAAGGGAATTGCATACGGGATTGATTAAGTCCTTGACATCGTGGTTCATCCGATGAGATCATCATGGAACATGTGGGAGCCAACATGGGTATCCAGATCCCGCTGTTGGTTATTGACTGGAGAACGTCTCGGTCATGTCTGCATGGTTCCCGAACCCGTAGGGTCTACACACTTAAGGTTCGATGACGCTAGGGTTATAAAGGAAGTTTATATGTGGTTACCGAATGTTGTTCGGAGTCCCGGATGAGATCCCGGACGTCACGAGGAGTTCCGGAATGGTCCGGAGGTAAAGATTTATATATAGGAAATCCTGTTTCGGCCATCGGGACAAGTTTCGGGGTCATCGGTATTGTACCGGGACCACCGGAAGGGTCCCGGGGGTCCACCGGGTGGGGCCACCTGCCCCGGGGGGCCACATGGGCTGTAGGGGGTGCGCCTTGGCCTACATGGGCCAAGGGCACCAGCCCCAAGAGGCCCATGCGCCTAGGGTTTCAAGAAAGGAAGAGTCCCACAAGGGGAAGGCACCCCTAGGTGCCTTGGGGGGGAGGGAAACCTCCCTTGGCCGCCGCCCCCCTAGGAGATTGGGTCTCCTAGGGCCGGCGCCCCCCCCCTTGGGCTCCCTATATATAGTGGGGAAGGAGGGCCTCTCAATAGACACCTTTTGCCTTTGGTGCAGCCCTTCCCCTCTGCCAAATCCTTCTCCTCTCCCGTGGTGCTTGGCGAAGCCCTGCAGGATTGCCACACTCCTCCATCACCACCACGCCGTTGTGCTGCTGCTGGATGGAGTCTTTCTCAACCCCTCCCTCTCTCCTTGCTGGATCAAGGCGTGGGAGACATCGCCGGGCTGTACGTGTGTTGAACGCGGAGGTGCCGTCCGTTCGGCACTAGGATCTCCGGTGATTTGGATCACGACGAGTACGACTCCATCAACCCCGTTCTCTTGAACGCTTCCGCTTAGCGATCTACAAGGGTATGTAGATGCACTCTCCTTCCCCTCCTTGCTGGTCTCTCCATAGATTGATCTTGGTGACACGTAGGAAATTTTTTGAATTATTGCTACGTTCCCCAACACTCTCAGCCTGGACACTTGGATCCATCGACTTCTCCACTTCCTCAGATGGTTGTACACCTGGGTGGCAGACACCTCTTGCCCACAGAACTCGAACACCTGCTTCGCAACGGTGTTCAAGTGCACCTCCTTGAAGCCCTTGTCAGTCCTAACTTCACTAGAGATGAGCTCACACATCTTGTTCAGCACGAACATGGACATGAACGGCTGCCACTTCATGTTATTCGACCTACCATCCTTCTTTGCCTTTGCTGCTGCTAGCTTGAGTGCAGTGGCAGCAACAGCAGCAGTAGTTGGCTCAACGAGCACTACTGGCACATAGAGGGAATCATAGGCGAACACCTCTGAATCAGGTGCCATCTGGGACTTAGGCTGCGAGTCCTCGACAAACAATGGAGCAAACTGGCTGTCGGACAAGACAAGGGTCTGACTAAGATCTTGTGTCTGCGTGGTCATGTCCTACAATCGTAGCATGCATTGACAGTAAGCATAGCACACAACATACCGGACAATCCATGAAAGCGGAAGCATACATGTACATGGTTCATCACTATCATAGTAAGCACATGCTTCATCGCTACCCTACCAAGCAGACCGGATAATCTATGAGCAGGAACATACAACTACAACAAACAGCATGCTACAAATGGACAACCAATAGCTACAAATCACAGATCTAAGCATGATTCCACACAAGCACAAGGTTCAACTTCAAACTCTACTACTAATCTAGCCTACCACATGCTTGAACATCTAGCCCTACCACAAATTGCAACCGTAGCATAGCAATCAACCATATCAGCTCACAGATCAGACCACTAATCAACCATGCATCCAGACCAAACCCTTGCTGCAGCTCAGATCTAGCTAGAAGGAACAGAGAGAAAGGGGATTGAACTCACAGAGGCCATGGTTGTAGCTTGAGGACGAGGGGGGCGGTCGTGGAAGATCAACGCCGGCCGGTGAAGGAGCGCCGACGCCGTGGACCGCCGGCCGATGAAGATGCGCCGCTTACCTGCTCGTCGGTGCCGATGCGCGTCGGCGGGAAAGCTCGAACGGAGGAAGAATGATGGCGGGAGTTGGGGCGGTGAGGGATGGGCTAAATAGGGGTGGACTTGGCGGGAGGTGAGCCGAAATCCTCCCGCCAATTTTTCGGCGACGCGGGCAAGCTCGCGCCATCTCCCCTGCTCGCGCGAGGAGAGAAGCGCGTCGCCCTCCCCTGCCTCGCACGAGCCAGACTCGCGAGCTACTGCCGATTCAGACGTTTCACTTGAGCCTGGCCTAGACGTGTTTTAAGTTCTGTGCGATGCGGGCCGCATAGTAAAAACAGCTAACCAAACGGGTCACTTTCTTCTCGCGTGGGCTAGGTTGTGCCTAATGCGGACAACCAAACACACCCCTAATGGATGCGGGATGCCGTCGCCCCGCCGTCTCGACCTGTCGACGCTTCGTCTGGTAACCGGATGGACGGGTCGTCATGCGTCCGGGTCCGGCTCTGGTCGACAATCACTGAAGGCACACCCATTAGGCAATGGTGTCTTGTAAGGCTGATGCGTCCACTTTTGGCGTAGGAATATAGGACACGACAGTGTCGAGGAAATGGCTTGAGATTGGGCGCTTTGCAGCAGCCAATGTTGAGATGGTAGGTCGATCAAAAAACGATGGTTGAGATGGCACGTCGCGCGTGTTAGTTGCGCCGAAGAGAAAGATACGTAAAAAACCTAAATCTGAACTAGGGCGAGTCCAGATGTGACAAAAATGCTAGGGGTGTGTTTAGTACATCAAGATGTGCATGTTGGTTGATACTTCCTCCATTTCACAATGTAGTGCTTCCTCTATCTACGTGCTTCAACTTTGACCGTAAATTTAACTATCAAGACCGATTGCGGCGGGAGCAAAAATTATATCAGTGAATTCGTATTCGAAAGAAGTTTTCAATTATATAATTTTTTTCTTCCATCGCAGTTGGTCTCGTTGATTAAATTTATGGTTAAAGTTGGACCTCAGGAAGCGCGGGCGCACTATATTTTGAAATGGAAAAAGTACTACTTATCTTATTTGTGTAACTATAAAGTGGATTGCAAGTTGATTTTTATAAAATACAAGTTTTTTTTGCAAGCACGAACAACAAGATTTCATAGATGAAGCTACATGTGGGCAGACTACGTGTTGATACCGGAAGTTGTACTAAATTAGCGACTTTATTTTGAAACGGAGGAAGTAGAAAAAAAGGACATCAACCAACAGTTTGAGTCTCAACATCCCCCGCCCTGAACGGTCCACTATCTTAAAACTCCGATGAAAAAGAAGAAACCCAACGGTCTAGATATATTGGCATAAGACGTGGAAGATTTCTATAACCCCCCCCCCCCCTCCATCTTGAGAAAAAAAATGTTACTTTGCATTTTCATTGCTTACTTTTTGTTAATATATTAGCAAGAAAAGTGAACAAAAGCAGCAAGGAAACAAAAAAATTGCTTGTGAAGAGTTTTTTTTTATCACAGTAAAAGTTTGGTATGATTGATTTTAGTCAAAAAAATTATGGGTTTTTATCTTACCATCAAATTGCCTTTCTCTCTCTGGTTTTATCTGGCAATCAGTCACTGTTGGGACATTATCACTGACCAACCATCTAAGACGACCGGTTAGTGATGAAGCCCCGTTGACTTTATGACAACATAGCTACTCACACACTTAACCTATCATGAGTTAACCGACTGCCGCCCACCCTACCGCATCGTTTCCCGCTGTCCTAGTGCTCCATCTACCCCCTCCTCTCCATCCAGATGGGCCAATGCCGCTCCACCCACGACTCACGCTACCCTCGGGTTGTGTGTCGCGTCGTCGGTGACGCTGCAGTGACAGGGGTTGACTGCGCCAGTTAGTGCGATTGCATTCCCGACGTAGGTGCCAACATCTTCAGCCGCGGCGGTGGACACAGTGGTGAGCTCCCTTCATTTCTATCAATCATAGTTGAAGATCTAAGTAAGTGTTATACTCAAAGTTTTGATCTAATTATGTGCTATGTGTTATGAGATTTCTACAATACTATATGTTAGGATATTTTATTATAGTAGTATGTCACGTTTAAGATCCATGTTGTAGCAACTTCTACTCAAAGTTTTGATCCAATTTGATTTTAAAAGTAACGGAGGGACTATATTTCATTCTTCTTTTATACGTGCGTATATTCATCTGACACCATGTGTATGCATGTTAATTCCACCATGTGTATGCATGTTATTGTTCGTTGGTTATTAACTTAGCAATGTTTATATATGTATGATATTAATTTAGAAAATTAATATGTTGTTTATTCTAGATGAACAGAGGATGGGTACACATAATTGTCGTTGTGACCTATTGGTGTACTGCACAAAATCACTCTTTTGTAAAAGTGTTAAAGAGGGATTTGTGCAGTGCACCTAAAATGACACAACAGTGACGATGTTGTGTTTTAAGTGCGCTATAGAAAAAGAAGGGAGTATTGTTTGATCTCAGGATCTTGAATGGGAGAAGTTAAGAGTCTTTTCTAGTGGGTTCAAAGACTCATTGCAAGGTAAAAATATGTAGCGTCAAATTTGTTGGCACTTATATACTCCCCTTGCGACGTCGGTGTTGATTCTGCGATGGCAAACTCTTCACCCCATTGGATTGTCGTCAGTGCTCTTCTTCCCAAATATCAAATTATCTTAGCGCACCTTGTTGAATATGTCCCTAGATATTTGGACATATGACAATGTATGTATGAAATGTAATGCAATTTTGCAGGATGTGCTTACATATTGTGCATGTGTATATAACTTTGTGGTGTAGTACATCTTGGGGTTGCAGTGCTAGCAGTGTTGCCCCAAATTGTCTTATGTCAACACAAATTTTTTTAGCCGCCCTCTTCAAAACTACCACTTACCAGTCGCATGGTCTGTGATGATAAAATCACCACTGATCAGGTGACACTCGCGAGGTGCTAGCGCGTTAATGACAAACACTTTTGGCCAGCGCGTGTTATTTGGACATGTAGTAGTGAATACATAACTGCGAGACGCCAAAGTAGCTCAAGTCATGACTAGATATTATCCTTATAAAGGATGTTGGAGTACCCGTCTCCTAGAGGATCCTCACTAGCGAATGCCCTCCCCGTCGTCCGATCCATGTGCGTATCGTGCCGATGCCTACCTAACACTCTCCCCATCGCCCGATCTTCCTAGGTGCTCCACACCACGCCGATTTCCTCAGGGGTCCATCACGCATGGGCCGCGGGCGCACTCGGGCGAACTTTCTGTGGTGTTTTCTCTATGAATGCTGCGGAGACATTTATGAGAACTTAGTCATTTTGATGCCTATGTTATCTTTACCCTCGTGTGTACAACTACTTAGATTTACCTCTATTTTTCTAGTTGTTTCTCTAAGTTATCTCCCTGTCCAGTTTTTGCCTACTCTCTATTATGTTCGGTAGTTGTTCTCCATACACTGTTTTACTTCTGAAAACTTGTTTTTTCAATGTATTTGTTGAATCTCCCATTCAACCCCCCTTCTGGTCGATATCTGATCCTACTATAAGCTTACTGTAGGGCCAGAAATCGACTCGAGGGGGGATGAGTAGGAGATTTTTAAAAATATTCAGAAGAAATGAATTCTCTCGAGGAAGCACAACGGAATAATTACTGTAAGGCAGAAACAATGCAGAGATTAAATTACAGTATTAACAGACTTGGTGAGGAAACTAGTGTAACACCCCGGATGTAACTTTCCCAATTTGTACTCCAACTCTTGCCGTCTCCGGCGTTAAGTTAATTTATTTTCTCGAGTTCGGGTCTTTGTCTCCATGTGTTGTTATCGTTGTCATGCATCTCATATCATGTCATCATGTGCATTGCATTTGCATACGTGTTCGTCTCATGCATTTGAGCATTTTCCCCGTTGTCCGTTTTGCATTCCGGCGCTTCGTTCTCCTCCGGTGGTCATTTCTAGCTTTCTTTCGTGTGTGGGGATTAAACATTTCCGGATTGGACCGAGACTTGCCAAGCGGCCTTGGTTTACTACCGTAGACCGCCTGTCAAGTTTCGTATCATTTGGACTTCGTTTGATACTCCAACGGTCAACCGAGGGACCGAAAAGGCCTCGTGTGTGTTGCAGCCCAACACCCCCCCCCAATTTGGCCCAAAACCCACCTAACTCTGCTCCATCATCTAGAGCGTTCGATCATGATCGCGTGGCCGAAAACCGCACCTCATTTGGACTCTCCTAGCTCCCTCTACCTATAAAACTAGCCCCTCCTCCGAAATTCCGGATCCCCCTCTCCCCGAAACCCTAAATCCCATATCCGCGCCGGCCGGACACGTCCGCCCCGGCCGGATGCGTCCGCTCCGCCGCCCGGCCTGTCTCTGTCCGCCACATGGCATCCGGCCACCGCCGCCGCCGCGGCCCGCACGGGCCCGTAGCCGGCCCCCGCAGAGCCCATCGCCGCACCGCCGCACGCCTCCTCTTCTCCGCGGCCGAGCCGCCTCCCCGCCGATGAGCCGCCGCACGCCGCCACCTCTCCACGCCGGCGACGAGCGCCGCAGCTCCGCCGCCCGCCGCCCGGCAAGCCGCCGCCCGAGCTCGCCGGCCGGTCCCTGCGCCGCCCCGCACGGCCCTCCTCCTCGCCGGATCTCCACCCCGGCGACCCCTCCGGCCTCTCCCTCAACTCCGGCGAAGAACCCCGGTCATCCTCGTGATCCGCGCCGCCGTGCTACAGTGACCTTCGCCCGATCCAGATCTATGAACAGTGAAACCCTAGGTGAAATTCGTCTAAGTCCCGAAATTCCAGATCCATATGCACATGTTTGTCAGGCTGTAACTTTGCATCCGTAGCTCTGATTCATGCATATAGCATATCAAAATTTTCATCTCAGAGAGTACATCATTTCATTTCATTGCATCATTTTCATTTGAGTTCATCTTGATGCCCGAAATGCTGTTAGAAGAGGGCTACTTGAGTTAATTGTCAGATCTGCTCCTCCATTTAGGTTTTTGTCATTTTTGCCATGATTATTGTGTGCATGCTATGCCCTGATGCTCTACATGTGTTTTGTTAAGGGTTTTGTCATCTCTCCAGAGGTGAAACCCATGTATTTTTAGGATGTGTGTGGTGACTAGTGCAAGCTTGCAAAGTGGTGCAATTAGTAATTCTGTTTTCAGGGACTTAGCAATTCCACTAAGTCCTTGATCTGTTTATCTCGTATTGCCATATGTTCATGTTGTTTCCTAGTGATCCGTGCCTCTTTTGAGGATGATCAGTAAGGATGTTTTGTTAATATTGTAGTGCTCTATCCATCCATACCTTTGTTTGCAATTATGGAGCACCCTAGCTTGAGTCAATCGAGCTCTACTTTTGCTACTTTGTGAATCTGGGCAGATTGTCAACTTGTTTGCAATTTTGCCGATGATGTTGTAGTTGATCCGTGCATGCTATGCTTTTGTTCTTGCCATGTCTAGCTTGTATTTTGTGTGTTCTTAATGGGTGTATGCTTGTCTTGCCATGACTTGCACCGTAGTGAGTGCATCGAGCTCGTAAACATGACTACTTGAGTTATATTTCAGCATGTGTCAGTTTTTCACTGTGTGAAAACTGATTATGTTTTTGCTATGTTCACATGCTTGCAATTGTATTTTCTGATTCCTTTTGGCTCAAGATCACTAAGGGACTTTTGTTAAGCTCTTTGAGTAGCTCCATGCCATGCTTTATTTTGCCATGTTCATATCCTGTAGCATGTAGTTTTGTTGCTCCGAAGTGTGTTACCTGATCTGAAATTCCAGACAAGTGTTAATTTCACTAAGTCTGAGATCTGTTTGCCATATGCATTATTGTCATGCTTGTTTGAACCTGTTAATGGATGAATTGGCCGTAGCTCAGTGCTAGACTTTTGTTAAGCATCTTGTATGCATCCCTGCCATGTATTTTGTTGTCATGTTTGGGTGCTGTAGCATGTTCATTTCATTGCATTTAGATGCCTACTTGCTGTAAATCCCAGACCAATGTCATTTTTGAATCGCTTGCCATTTCCAAACCGTAACTCCGATTCCGGCGTTCTTTATAACGTTTTCAAGCGATTTCATCTCATCTTTCTAGTGGCACACTTGGTTTTCCAAGTTGAGGCCAGGTTCATGCATTTCCTGTCATATCTTACATTTTGCATCCCGCATCGCTTCCCGCATAGCATATCATCATTGCATCATATCGCTTGATCCTTGCACGTGGTTGATTGTGTCCTTGTTGCTTGTTTGTCTTGTTTGGGTAGAGCCGGGAGACGAGTTCGCTAACGAGGAGCCCGTTGAGTTTGCTTTCGAGGATCCAGTCAACTCTGACAACTCTGCAGGCAAGATGATCATACCCTCGAAATCACCACTATCTTTGCTATGCTAGTTTGCTCGCTCTTTTGCTATGCCAATGCTACGATGCCTACCACTTGCTTGCAAGCCTCCCAAATTGCCATGTCAAACCTCTAACCCACCATGTCCTAGCAAACCGTTGATTGGCTATGTTACCGCTTTGCTCAGCCCCTCTTATAGCGTTGCTAGTTGCAGGTGAAGATTGGAGGCCGTTCCTTGTTGGAACATCTTTTATTTACTTGTTGGGATATCATTATATTGCTATGTTATCTTAATGCATCTATATACTTGGTAAAGGGTGGAAGGCTCGGCCTCTCGCCTAGTGTTTTGTTCCACTCTTGCCGCCCTAGTTTCCGTCATATCGGTGTTATGTTTCCGGATTTTGCGTTCCTTACGCGGTTGGGTTATAATGGGAACCACTTGATAGTTCGCCTTGATTAAAGCTTTTCCAGCAATGCCCAACATTGGTTTTACCATTCGCCACCTAGGCTTTTCTTTCCCTTGGGTTCTGCAGACTCAAGGGTCATCATTATTTTAACCCCCCCGGGCCAGTGCTCCTCTGAGTGTTGGTCCACCTGTCAGCTACCGGTGGCCACCAGGGGCAACTCTGGGCTGGCCTACCCGTACCTAGGACAATCTGAGTGTGCCCTGAGAAAAGAGATATGTGCAGCTCCTATCGGGATTTGTCGGCACATTCGGGCGGTGTTGCTGGTCTTGTTTTAACCTGTCGAAGTGTCTTGAATTACCGAGATACCGAGTCTGATCGGAACGTCTTGGGAGGAGGTCTATTCCTTCGTTGACCGTGAGAGCTTGTCATGGGCTAAGTTGGGACTCCCCTGCATGGATTTGAACTTTCGAAAGCCGTGCCCGCGGTTATGGGCAGATGGGAATTTGTTAATGTCCGGTTGTAGATAACTTGAACCTTAAGTTAATTAAAATGAATCAACTGAGTGTGTTACCGTGACGGCCTCTTCTCGGCGGAGTCCGGGAAGTGGACACGGTGTTGGAGTAATGTTTGCGCGGGTGGTTCTCTAGTTTCTCGCTCGCGCTTTGCCTCCTCTTCTCGCTCTCTTTTGCGAATAAGTTAGCCACCATATTTGCTAGTCGCTTGCTGCAGCTCCACTCATATTTTACCTTGCCTTACCTATAAGCTTAAATAGTCTTGATCGCGAGGGTGTGAGATTACTGAGTCCCTGTGGCTCACAGATTACTATTACACCAGATGCAGGGCCTGATGATTTCGCTCCAGCAGACGCGTACGAGCTCAAGTGGGAGTTCGACGAAGACTCTCAACGTTACTATGTTTCCTTTCCCGATGATCAGTAGTGGTGCCCAGTTGGGGGTGAACGGGACCGTTGTCGCATGTTGGGTTATCTTTTATTTTGGCGCCGTAGTCGGGCCATGAGTGTTTGGATGATGTAATGTTATTTATGTACTTGATTGACGTGGCGAGTGTAAGCCAACTATGTTATCTTCCCTTTATTATTTATATTACATGGGATGTTGTGAAGATTGCCTAACTTGTGACATATGCCTTCAATGGGATTATGTCTCTAAGTCACGCCTCGACACGTGGGAGCTATAGTCGCATCGAGGGTGTTACAACTAGGCAGAACTGCAGAGATAAAACTATCAGTAGTGATGATAGAGACATATTTTACTAGAGTAAAATGACAACTAGCTAACATACAAGCATACGGGAGCTGCAAGATATAACTCTAGAGTAAACATGATGAACCTCACAGAGATGAATGCATATAAGTTGCGAAGAACTGAGCACCGAGGGGAAACTCGGGGCAGAGGATAATACAAAGAGAGGAAAAATACTAAAAGTAATGCAAGTAGAGACAAAATCAGTGGTGCTCGATGGTGACAAGTGATTTGTTCGACCAGTTCACACTTCTACCAAAGTGCTACTTCTGGTTGGATGGACTTATGATTCAACACGAGAGAAAATCTCTATCCATCCTATCATCCTTGACCTGAAGTTCCTCAAACTCAGATTGATTTACTCTCGGTAGATTCTTCAAGGCAATCTCCAAACTTTCACAGACTTGTCCTTGGAAAACCACAATGACTCTTGGTTGCTCGGACCGATGCCTAACCGTCTAGTGGATGTGCACTCCAAAAGAGTAATAGGCACAAGCTTCTTTTCAATCTAGTTATTCACAATGTTCAATCACTTCACATATTTTTGGCTCTAGGGTTTTCTCTCTAGGATTTGCTCAATTTTCTCGTAGAGTGGGTTGCTCAGACAAACTCTTGTCAAATCAAACAACGCAACCAACTGTTGCAGGATGGGGTGGGCGGCTATTTATTTTGGAGCAATCCCGAGGTGTGAAATGACCAATAGGGACACGTGCCACCTAATGGCCAATCGACATGTGGCATTATGGATGGATTTCAAACTCACGCAATAACTTACTTTAGGAACAAGTCTAGCCGATTCAACGGTTTGTGATTTTTTTCTCTAAGTCCCGAAGAACTTTGTCTCATACTCGGAGAAAAATTGCTCTGCATGAAGAGATTTCTCTTGTCTTCACTCGGAGAAATAGTTTTATGATTGAACACACATCGAAGACCTAAACCTCAACTGCATTTGGATCCCACCCTCCTAATAGTACAGTTTGCCTTCTGACTAAATAGAGAAAAATGAAACTAGAAAACAACTATGTATTCACTGACTTTATTCTTCTCGCAACAGTCAATTGTTCCTCTTACGACTCAATGAAACAATTGCTCTTCGATTCAATTTTAAGGGTCATCTCCCACATGAATAATAATATCCTCTATCACTCCAGCATACTTCTCTTAACTCCTGAGAAACTTACTTCTTGTGTATACTCGCAAACACATTAGTCCCCCAAGGAGAAAACCCACTCTGCCCCTCTACGGTCGAGGACAAGAAAGGGAAGGAAGCGACAGAGGAGCATAAGGAAGAAGAGAGAGCACAAAGCAAATGACAGATTGCTACTATTGTGCATTTTTTCCTTGCAAAGCACAACATAAATACATGGAAACTCTTCATTACCATTTACCAGCTATACCAATTTGGTCGAGATCCCCAAAACGCAGTAGATTACAAGGAGTTTGTTTGTGAAGACATGAGGAAGGGGGGAAGGGAGCATAGGCGAACGAATCCAAGCCATGCAATGGTTCAAGTAGGAAGGAACCGACATATGAATCACCACAATTCTCATTGGTGCCTCCTTCTCATGGCCATCGTCATGGTCTAAATGAAGAGGAGAAAGAGAGGAACTGTGGGTGGATCTAGGTCCAAGCTCTTGAAAAGAAGTCATTGAATAGAGAAATATTGGAGATTTCTACAGTACTGTACATTTTTGTTCCTTGCAAACCACAACATATTCATTTAAACTCTTCGTTACCAACCAGTTATACCCAACTTGGCCGGGATCTCCAAAGCGCAATAGCTTCCGAATATGTGAAACCGGATGGCGTTGGAGTTGATACGCGTTCAGAGTAAGCGGTAACTGAACATGGCAAAATCGACTTCTCCTAAACCTTACACATTTACAGTTAGTGCGAGGCCACGCGCATCGACTGAAGCAGCATATCCATTGTGGACACTGTGAAGCTGATAATTCTCTCAAATTAGTTCACTCCCTTAACTTACAGTAAACACCTCAGGCAGGCCCTGCACCCCTCTCAACTCAATGGAAAGGGCAGGGCGCTAAACATAATACACTGTAATGATAGCTAAAAATTCAGAGTAAAAAAGGAAAGAGAGGAAAAGAGCGTCTCTCCCCCTAGGTACATTCCGGCGGCATTACAAGAAGACCGACGGCGAGGGGTTGACGACGATGTGCCTGAGCGGGTTCGTGACGTCGCCGCCGCCGGCGTGCTTCACGAACTCCGCCGGCGTGAGGAAGTTGCCGTGGCAAACGCACACTATCCTCACCTCCTCCCCTTTCCTGTACTTGTACAGGAAGCCGTCGATCTTCTTGCCGTTGGGGCCGTCCACCTTGGACGAGACCATCGGCATGTCCTCCATCATGCTCTTCCGCAGGTCGCCGGTGCTCGTCGTGCGCATCGTCAGCGACCGGAGGGTCCGCAACGGCGGTTGCTCCTTGACGATGCCGTTCGGCAGCTTCCCGGCCGCCGGAGATGGTGCCGGCGGCGGGAGGGATTTGTTCTGGTTGCTGGCATTGTTATTATTATCGGAAGATATCTCCATGCTCGATGTGCTCTTCGCCTCAGCGCCATCACCGCTACCTGCACCAATGCAGAGGAGGAGGAGATGTCACATTTTCATATTCCAACATGTCAATAAAGATTCATATCCCAATGTGCTCTTTTCCGTTTACTAATCGTCAGTGCTTTCCAGTTTTTCAGGTAGACAATTCAAATCATATATGTTTAGCAGCTGCTCGGATAGTGATTAGCCTCAATAATCAGACTCTGACGCTACGTAACTACTGACTAGTAGTGACTAAAAGCTTAGAAGCTGCTTAGAAACATGCCGTAGAAGGCATCTCTCCAGACCCTAGGAGCAACAGCACGGCTCGAAATAATCCCAGAAATGACATCACCCAAAACAAACGCCCCGAAAAGAACACAACAAATCCCATGCGTACGTGGAAGCATCATCAGGTTGTGCAGAAAAGAATTCCCCATTTCTAACGAATTTGGCGAAAAAGAAAAGCATCGGCTGAGCTAGCGTTCTAACGAATCGATCCCGGTAAATCACAATACCAAAGCAAGATCCATGGCAAAGAACACTCGACTTTTTAGATCCCCCCTCTGCCCATGTATCTCCTACCGAAAGAACTACGGTGAGCTCGGCATGACACCGACCTGCATGGATCGCCGAGAGCTTAACAGGCAGCTGGATGAATAATTCGAGCAAGGAAGCGCAATAGAACAGTGGGAATTGCAAGCTGATTGTAGCGAATAGTTGGTGAAAGCATGTGCATACCTTGCTCGGGCATGCTTGAGGAGGGGTTCCCCTGGTCGACGACGGAGCGGCGGAGCTGGAACGCGCTGGGGTAGAGCGGCTCCTGGGCGTCGTCCCGGCTGCTGCTGCCGCCGGACTTGCCGGAGTTCATGGAGGTGCGGCGCTCGAGGCGCTTGCGCTTGGCCTGGAGGCGCTTGAGGCTCTGCATCTCGCGCCGGCGCCACCGCTCCTCCTCGGTCTCGGTGGGGAGCGAGCTGGTGCGCATCAGCGGCGCCGGCGGGGGCGTCGCGGCGGCGAGGTCGTCGCTGGTGCCCGGGAGCGAGCACATGGCGGCGAGGGAGGAGGAGCGCACCAGCCGCGGCTTCTTGGCGTCCCGGCCGGAGTTGGCGCCGAAGCAGCCGCCCAGGGACAGGCCGAGGCTGAGCTCGACCACCTCGTCCGCCTCGCCGGCGCCGCCCCCCGCCTTGTCCGACGCCGCCCCCTTCTCCCCGCCGAACCTGCCCAAGAAGTCCCTCGACGCCATGTCCGTCCGGCAGAGAGAGAGCAAGCAATTCCCCGCCGCGAAGCACACGCCAATCCCTCCTGCCCCGAAGCTCCAAGGACGGCCAAATTCTCAGGAACGCCTCGCCATTGCCGCGAATCCGTCCCGCGCGGGGCAATTCTCGGTCTCCAAACCCAGAGGGAAGAACATCACAGCGCCCAGGGAGGAACAAACAATCGACGAGCGCCGGGCAAGCAGAGCCAGTAGAATCGGCGGCAATCAGATCCCTCCGACGCGCGTGGGATCCTCGAGCGAGCGGGAGAGGGGGGGGGGGGGGGGGGGGGGGGGGGGGGGGGGGGGGGGGGGGGGTGGAGGATGGGAACGGAGAGGAGAGGAGAGAGGAGAAGAGAAGGAGGCCTGCGTGTCGCTCTAATCTCCTTCGTTGTTAGACTGCTCCCTCCATTAAACCGAAATTGTTTGGAGACGGGAACAGGGGGGAGCTAGTTGGATGGGACTACGAGCGCATGGAGGCCGGCCACGTGTCGGACAGCGGGTACACGTGTTGGACCCCGACAAGCCCAGCCGGTATCGGGCGGCGCGCGGCTCGGCGCGGCTCGGCTGGGGCCGTGGTTGGTAGTGGTGGTACTTGGGGATGTGTGACGTGTCGAGGCCGCGTAGGGGCGTCTGCCTGACACGTTTCGGGCTTCCGGTTCTCAGGGCACGGCTCCCCGTGCGGTGTCACTCCGGAATACTTCTGCCTTTTTCTACTTCCTACTGTTTGTATGATTGTATCTATATACGCACCTCCGGTAAATGTTAGTGGTTATAAATAACCGAAAATCTAAAAAGTGGCCGCGCGCTAATCGGAGAAAACGAGCGGCCGGACTTTTTTTACCATGCATGAGTTGTACTTTTGTCTGTTAGTGCATATCGTTATCAGTATTTAATGTGTTCACACTGGTTAGTTCAATTTAAAACACGTACAATTATTTTGGTTTTCCGAATTTTTAAAAAGTCATATCTTTCAAAACGCGCGCGATCCGTCTTCACTATTAAATTTTTTGCGACGAGATCTTTGAAACTAGATCCCTCATGAGTATGTTTGGACGAAACTTTTTTGATGCCAACTTTGACGCTATATTGTGCAACTTCAGTACTGCTTTGTGCAAGTTTAGTACTGCATGGTGCAATTTTTTCAAACCCAGTTTTTTGAAGCTGCATCCACAGTAGTTGTAATTGAACACATAGTAGTTCTAGTTGGCACATGCATGGCCACAGAGTTGCACAATCTGGTCCACATAGTCGCATATGAATTGTCATAGCTTGTAATGTAGTCTAGTTGCACACACATTGATGTTTAGTTGGCTTGTAACGTAGTCTAGTTGCACACACATTGATGTTTAGTTGGCAGGAATACTAGTTGCACACACATATGCTTAGTTGGCTTGTAATATAGTCCAGTTGCATACACATTGATGTTTAGTTGGCAGGACACTAGTTGCACACGCATTGATAGTTAGTTGGCAGGAATAGTTACACGCATATACTCAGTTGACGCGGCAATGTATTCTAATTGCACAATGCAGTACTTTAGTTGCACTATATAGCATCAAAGTTGGCATCAAAAAAATTCATCAAAACATACCCATGCGGGATCTAGTTTCGAAGATCTCGTCACGATGAATCCAAAGGTGAAAATGGATCTGAATTCCAACGTGTGGTTTAAAGGATATGACTTTTTAAAGATTTAAGAGGCGAAAATAAATGTGTTTCACATACTAGTCTGTACGCATTTGCTATACGCATTTAATGATAACGAAAACATCCACTAACTGACAAAAAAGACACATACTAAGTAATTACTATTTATAGATTATTAGGGACCAAAACTTGCAATTTTAGGCCGGCCGCTCGCAAAGTGTAGCGAGGAGCCGGCCGCTCGCTAGACCGGTCCTATAAATAATTCATGCACGCGTGAGAAAGGTTTAAACGGCATGTACACTTTACTCGAAAGTATTCCCTTCGTTTTAAAATAGATGACCTAATTTTATACTACTTTTATATTAAAATTAGTATAAAGTTGAGTTGTTTATTTTAGAACGGAGGAAGTAGAGAAGTAGTAAGAGATTTTTATCCAAAATGGTCAATGATTAAATATTAAAAAACAGCCCGATATACAGAGAGCTCGCTGGGTACCAAAAATGGTACTATAATTTCTCGCTCTTGGTGATACATTTCTCTAAAGCAAAGTGATGGTAGAATGGACTCATGGAACATATTTTGGAGAGTGAACTTGCTCGGGTTTTTCTCTCCCCCACCACTCAAATTTGAGAGCCCTCTACAAGATCCACCCGACCCCATCCCCTCTCTTTGTTGGTGGTGTTGTTCGTCGAGGCATAAGAGGGAAAAGAGCTCATGATTGTCATGTTTGGGGTGATGTCATATGTGAGCTCTCCGTCGGCGCAAACGAGCATTGGCTGGTGGACAGAGTTCACTCCCCAAGCATGGCTTCGATGAAGAAAGAAGACACCCAATGGTTGATCTGCCGCTGGCTCTTCAAATAAGATCATGAGACGATGAGTGAAAGGATTGAAATGGACCTAGAGAGGGTGAATAGGTACAATTACAAATTTTTAATCACTACTTAGCAATTTTGGGCAATTATGCAGAATATGAAAGTTAGCCTAACTATTGCAAAGGCAATTCTAGTGCCGCAATATACTCAACAACAACTCTGAAGACGAACAACCATAATATGATATAGCAAGTCAAGACAAGGAGACAAAATAAACCACAAGTAAAGAGCTGGGGTTAAGGATAACCAAACTTCAAAGACGAGGATGTATCCCGGTGTTCACTTTCTTGGAGGGAAACAAGTCACCGTTGAAAGGGCGGGTGTTACAACAAAGGCACACCTACACCATGAAGATTCACCCTATTCTCCTCGAGATATCACCACGAAGGCGATTCTCAACCGCTAGTGTGTAGACCATGAGGCGGCCTCCAAACCTTCACAAACTTTCTTGAGGTAATCACAATTCCTTTGCGAAGAACTCCTATCGCCTAGGATATCCAATCTCCAAGAGTAACAAGACCAAGGGGGAAATGCTCAAGGCTTGCTCAAATTATGATTTGCTTTGGGAGAGAGAGAGAGAGAGTGGATCTATCACTTGGTGGAATTCCTCTCAAGAACTATCACAAATCTCTTCAGGATCTAAGATTGATTGTGGGAGAGAGTGAGTGGGATCGAGCACTTTGTGTTCTTCGGGATGAATTATAGAGTGTAGTGTTCAACCCTCTACCGATGTGGTAGAGGGGTATACATAGCTTCATGAGAAAGGAGATGTTTGATTTGTTTAAGTTAGGAGTCTGAATGTCTAGATAGGAATCCGGATGATCTAGCTAGGGATTCAGATGGTCTGACTAAGTCAACTTCTGACAGTTGAGCTAATAGTCGGACGACATTGCTCCCCGTGTGTTTGTCCTGGAAGGACATCCGGGGGAAGCCCGAACATCTGGGAAGGTACTCGAACCATTGGGTTTCATGCAAACCATACTGTGGTGGATCACGGGCTGGCCGGATGCCTGGGACCGAGTCCAGAACTTCTAGGCGAGCCCAGACAGATATGTTCTCTTATTAGCCATCCGGGCAAAGGTTGGATGATCCAAGGAGATGCCTAGACAATCCGGGTTAAGAGCAAACCTTCTATTGCTCCTTGGGGTCTAGCCGAATGATCCGGGACGTAGTCCAAATGATTCGGGTAGCAACCCGGACGATTCGATTGTTGAGTTGAGGATGGCCATTTTGGTGGTTGGATTTTGGCTAAGATATTTTTGGGGTTGCGTATGTGTAGGATGTGCAAGGAAAGATATTGACTTGAGCAAATCTTTAATAAACCGCTCTGGTTCCCTCTTAATAGTGCGGGATTTCTATAACTCATGATTAACAGAACAAGCTATGGTATTTCCTCGTTTACACCATGCTACATATATATTGGTGGGTCCATGATCCCTACACTTAGCAAACATAACTAGTCCCATGTATGTATATTGTTATCAAGATCAAAACATGATTATGTGCATGACTGCACTTTCAATGGGAACTGGCGATTTTGGAGACGTTTGTTCCGTGTTTCTTCAGTCGTCGAGCAGGCCAAGGTGCACTTGTTTCCATCTTCCTGGAGTCAATCGTCACGTCGTAGATGGGTCTCCGACGTCTGATCAAAAGCACATGTCGTTGCTCTATCATGTGCTTCTTATGAGCGGTGTTTTTCGTTGTATGACTTTTCTGGCTGAATGGCGACTCTTTTCCTATGGCCAAAATGCCGAGAGGAAGGCAGAGTCGTTCGTTTCTTCTTCGTGTAGCTTATGTTGGCGATGGAGCGACGGCGAGCCTCCCATCCAAGTGGTTCTGTCTCCGGCGATGGTTGAGATCGGTATGTTGTGGTAGCCTTGTCGATGACTACGGATCACATTGCAATCTTCTTCTTACGTCAAGTTTTTTTTTACAGAATATTTGGACTGAGTTAATTTTGCTTTTCAGTTGTACTGCAATGTACTAATATGTATAAGGTTGTTCCAGGTCTTTCGTCACTTGTTAAAAAGCACATTTTGGAGCAAAGCAAGAATGGCTCTTATCTCATGATAATTTTATTGATGTATCTTGGAAAATTCAAGAATTTTATGTTTCGATAGTACTATATGTCTATCAAGTTTAGCATGAACCGGCACGACGTTATCTGAAAATCCATGAATTTGTGCGTGAACCATTCATGCCACAGACAAGAGCCCCACGGTACCAGGTACTAGTACGTATTTCCTACGGCACCAATCAAGTGCATTAACATACTCCGTTAAAAGGAACACGGCGCCAATCCAGTAACCTCGTTCGTTCCTCCCAGCTCGAAGCCGCCAAGCCGAGCCACGCCCAGAACAAAAGGCATCCCCGAGCCGGCTCGCCTCGGCTCGGCTGGAGGCCCCACGCGAAGAGGGTAGCTCTCCGCGACCCTGTAGGGGCACCCAGCAGGCAGCAACTGGCACCCAACAAACAGCCGCTGCAACTTGCCGCGCCCCGCGGGTCCCACCCCGAGGGCCTACGCCGCAGCGACACGTCGCCCCCCCCCCTGTCCGCTTTTAAAGCCCGCGGGCGGGCGGGCGGTACGGGTACGTGTGCGTGAGGCCGCCGCATCGCGCGCCACGTGCGGCCTCCCTCCCTCCCCGCGGGCCCCACGACAGCTCACCGCCCCACACGCAGGCCAGCTTTGCCGTCGCGCGCGCCCCTCTCCCTTTCCGTCCCTTGAGACCCGCCCGCGGGCGGGTGACACGCGGGGCCAGGCGGTGCCTGGGCCCGGCTGTCGGCGCCACGCGTGCGGTACGAGGCGCGTGGGGGATTCTGCGGTGAGGTAAGCGCGCAGGTGGGGTGTTGTCGCGGGGTCTGCGGTGGGCGGACACGTCACCCCCGGGTGGGGGCGACGGCGACGTACCGGCGCGGAGATCCACGTGTCGGGGGAAAGGCCCGGAGGGGGCGAACGGACGGCGGAGATGGGCGCCTGCCTGTCCTCCCTGGTGGGGCCGACCGTCCACAAGTGGATGGCGGATAGCGTTTGCTTGTGGTCCTCCGGTGCGAGGGCCAGGGATCCTCTGCGGCCAGCCGGCTGTGTGGGTGTGCCGGGAAGCGTTGCCTGGGTGGCTGGGTGGGCGACAGACAGATAGTCGTGTGAGGTCCCGGCCTCCATGTGTAAACCTCTGGGTTCTCTGTAGTTATCTCTTTCCTGGATTCCATCTGTGTAGCAGTACTAGTAGTAGTACTTGTTTGTAATCATGCTACTGGAACAGCTCAACACGTACTTGACAGTTAAATGAGGTCAGTCAATTTTTCCGGTGATCTTTATGCTCTTCAGCTTGACTAATGTACATGCGGTCGATGCCGCTGCAGGTATACAGATGTTTTTCCTTTTTTGAAAACGGGTAAAAACAGGTGTACAGATGATTTCGAACACACCGTGCCTGCAGTACTCCAATAACAAGGTGAAAATGCAGATAGTACTGAACAGTCACGCACTCGTCTCTACAACTATACATCTCAACTGTAATAAAGACGCTTAGCTCAAGCAGCTAGCTAGAAAGTATAGCCAGCCAACATGTGTCTCTGACGATCAGTCTAAATTACGAGTGAACACAAATGATCCGTCGAAAACCGGCACGCAGCCATCAGAGCTGACCAGCGACTAGCCAATAATTGCCGGACCTCGACGGAGAGGAGGACAGCCACACGCGGCTCGTTCGCAGGGGATCCGGCAAATCCGGGAGGCGGGGAGCAGGATCTTGGGGATATCGATTTTGTACGATGTTCGCCACAGAAAAAAGGTGAAAGGAAGAAGAAAAAAACGGCGATCGGACGCTGTCAGATTCAAACCCGCAATAATCTACTCCGCGTCCTCCCGTCTCCGCTCGTTGCACGGCGCCAAGTTGCGCTCGACCTTGCGCTTTCAAAGTAGTGGTTAGGCTTGCTGATATTATTGTTAGCAGCAGTAGTACTACATGCTAATGCTGATGCCTTTTTTAAGAATGCGGTAAGTGCTAATCTCTGCACAAAGATTCGGCTTAGCTAGTGCGAAGTTTTCTTGCCAACTCTAACAATAATTAATATCGCCAAGCCTTCTTAGCAGTTCTGACTACTCTCTCGGGTTTTATAAGAACTGCTTATACACCAAACGTCAAACAAAATTGATGAGACATGTTTCTTTTTCATGGTAATATGCGCGCATTCATATCATAAAGATCAAAATACAAGTCACGTAAGGACCGACATAACAAAAGTAGTTAAAACCAAAAAGCAACCCGCACATGTTTAGGCTTTCTTTGGTTTATAGGGTAGAAAAATTGTAGGAATATGAAAGTCATAAAAAATGAGATGACATGTATCTCAAATCCTAAGGCTGGTCGTAATGGTAGTATCATAACTAGTATCATGCATGCCAACTAGGCAATTTTGATGAGGTGTCATATCATTAAATGAAGAAAGAGATGATGGAGTATCATATTATGATACCGTATCATAATAAATGATATTCTACTTTGTGTCATGCATGGCAATAAATAGAGTACTACATGATATTAATATATGATAATATGCATTAGGAAGGTAGTATCATACACTAGTATCATATGCATGATACTACTATATGATACTCCCCATTACAACCAGCCTAATAGGAGGAATAGAAAATGAGATGCCCTTTGATTCACATCATATGATTTTTTTCTTTGAGTCTAGGCTAATGTTTATTTTCCTATGAAATGTGAAGGATAGGAAATCCTCCATAGGAATAGGATTCCATTCCTACAAACCAAAGAGCTTTAAAGAAATTTTTTCTATTGAGTCTAGGCTAATGTTTAGGTTCCTGGGCGATTAACCCGTCGACTCAGCTTCGTCAACTCCTCCCCTAGATCGGATCACCTGCTTCGTCCGGTTCCATCTAGGAGAGTTCAAGCATCAAGAAGGAGACCGACGCTGGTCATGGTTCACGTGAACGAGGCGGCGTTGGAATATGGCGAGTGAAAATTCAGCAACCTCGGATGTTGGCGGGGGCGCTGGCAAGAATCGAGCCGTTCTTGGCGATGGCCCGCAGGGCATGTCTGGGGAAGTTTGTAAGGAGGGAGAGGCTAGGTCTTCAGCACACGATGGTTCTACAACTCAAGACGGAGACCGGGGGGCGGGGGGGGGGGGGAATTCAAATACCTAAACCTTCACGAGGATTGAGGGAGTCCTGGATTAGGGGGTCTCCGGACAGCTGGACTATATCCTTTGGCCGGACTGTTGGACTATGAAGATACAAGATTGAAGACTTCGTCCCGTGTCCGGATAGGACTCTACTTGGCGTGGAAGGCAAGCTAGGCAACACGGATATGGATATCTCCTCCTTTGTAACCGACCTTGTGTAACCCTAGCCCCCTCCGGTGTCTATATAAACCGGAGGGTTTTAGTCCATAGGACAACATATAATCATACCATAGGCTAGCTGCTAGGGTTTAGCCTCTCTGATCTCGTGGTAGATCTACTCGTGTACTACCCATATCATCAATATTAATCAAGTAGGACGTAGGGTTTTACCTCCATCAAGAGGGCCCGAACCTGGGTAAAACATCGTGTTCCCTGCCTCCTGTTACCATCCGCCTTAGACGCACAGTTCGGGACCCCCTACCCGAGATCCGCCGGTTTTGACACCGACATTGGTGCTTTCATTGAGAGTTCCTCTGTGTCGTCGCCGTTAGGCTTGATGGCTCCTACGATCATCGATAGCGATGTAGTCCAGGGTGAGACTTTTCTCCCCGGACAGATCTTTGTGTTCGGCGGCTTCGCACTGTGGGCCAACTCGCTTGGCCATCTGGAGCAGAGTGAAAGTCACGCCCCTGGCCGCCAGGTCAGATTTGGAAGCTTAAACTACAAGGCCGATATCCGCGGAGACTTGATCTTCGACGGATTCGATCCCCTGCCCTGTGCGCCACGCGGTCACGATGAGTACGATTTAGCTCTGCCATCGGACAGTGTTCAAGAAATCGCACCGGCAGCTGCTCCGACCATTAATTCGGAGCCAGTTGCGCCTCCCACAAACGGGTGGATAGACCCCGCCACATAGGCCGTACCCTCAGCGGCGATCGAGCCGAATATCGACCTTACCCTTCACGAGAGCCGCGTTGCCAAACTGCCGGATCCTTCCCCGGCCACGGACTCCGAACTGCCTATGCCCGTGCCTATCAAATCTGACTGGGCGCCGATCATGGAGTTTACCTCCGCGGACGTTTTTCAGCACTCGCCCTTCAGCGATATACTGAACTCATTAAGGTCTCTCTCCTTGTCAGGAGGATCCGGGCCGAACTATGTCCGACAGGATTGGGATGCGGATGACGAAGAAATTTGCCGCCCACCCACCACCCACTTAGTAGCCTCTGTCGATGACTTAACCGACATGCTCGACTCCGAAAACATCGACGGTATGGACGACGATGCAGGAGACGAACAGGAACCACTGCCCACAGGGCACTGGATGCCCACTTCATCACATGACGTATACATGATGGACACACCAAAAGAAGACGACGACGAGGAACGGAAGGACGCAACGAAGGGTTGTCCCCTCGAGAAGCAGTCAAAGCGGCGGCGTAAGCGTCGCCCCAAATCCCGCCTCGGCAGAAACAACGATCATATAGACCCAACGTTAGAGCAGGGTGAACGATCGCCGGACCACGGCAACACGGAGAATCAAACCGAACAACCCGACTCTGTCAAAGATAATAGTCCGGACGACATCACACCGGACAGACACCCGGGGCAATAGAATGCCCATCAAAGGCTTGTTGCCACCACAAGGAGTCTAAAAGAGCAGAATCAAAGGCTCAAGGCTGTGCAAGACACACTCAGAATCAGGTGGAGTAAAGTACTCAACACAACGGCGAAGTACGGCGGTAACCGCCACACCAAGAGCTACCCGAAGCGGAAGTTGCTACATGAATTCGATGAGGAGGCCTTAGATCCCCCACAACCAAAAATAAAATGGCCATCCGGCCGGATAGACGACCTCACGACCAACATAGAGCGGCGAACAAAGCCGCACATGAACCAGTATGCGACCCGCGTAAGGGCTCGCATCAAAAGGACGGCGCAACAAGATCCATCTACGGACCACGCAAACGCGCTCCAGCATGCAATGCAACTCCACAAACATCCGAACATCACGGTACACCCAGATACAGGGGTGCCGCACACCCCCTATGCTTCACCGACGAGGTGCTGGACCATGAATTTCCAAAGGGATTCAAACCCGTAAACATAGAGGCATACGACGGAACAACAGACCTTGGGGTCTGGATTGAGGACTATATCCTCCATATCCATATGGCTCGAGGAGATGATCTCCACGCCATCAAGTACTTACCCCTCAAGCTCAAAGGGCCAGCTCGGCACTGGTTTAAAAGCCTCCCCGAAAGCTCCATTGGAAGCTGGGAAGAGCTCGAAGACGCTTTTCGGGCAAATTTTCAAGGGACCTATGTCCGACCTCCGGACGCGGACGATTTGAGTCATATAACTCAACAGCCCGGAGAGTCAGCCCGAAAGCTTTGGAACAGGTTTCTTACTAAAAAGAACCAAATAGTCGACTGTCCGGACGCCGAAGCCTTGGCAGCTTTTAAGCATAGCGTCCGCGACGAATGGCTTGCCAGACACCTCGGCCAAGAAAAGCCGAGAACAATGGCAGCATTAACAAGCCTCATGACCCGCTTTTGCGCGGGTGAGGACAGCTGGCTAGCCAGATGCAGCACCAGCGATCCAAGTACATCCGAAGTTAGAGATGGAAACGGGAAATCACAACGCAGCAAAAATAATAAGCGCCGGAATAAAGAAGACAGCTCGAAGAGCACGACGGTAAACGCCAGATTCAGAAGCTCTCGGCCAGGTCAGCAAAAGCCGCCCTCTAAAGGCGCCAGAGATGAACTGTCCAGCCTAAACAAAATTCTGGACCAAATATGTCAGATCCATAGCACCCCTGGTAAACCCGCTAATCATACCCACAGAGAATGTTGGGTCTTCAAGCAGTCCGGCAAGCTCAACGCCATACACAAGGGGGAGGATACACCAAGCGAAGACGAGGATGAGCCTCTCAAGCAAGACACTGGGGAACAAAAGAAATTTCCACCAGAAGTCAAAACAGTAAACGTGTTACACGTGATCAAGGGGAGAAACAAAGCGGCACTCCCAGAGAAATATGCCCAAGGGACTATCACCGCGGAGTCCTGCCACTGATCGTCTCAACCAATCACTTTCGACCATCGGGATTACTCAGCAAGTATCCGGCGTGCAGGATGGGATGCCTTGGTATTAGATCCAATAATTGATGGATACCACTTCACACGAGTCCTGATGGACGGTGGCAGCAGTCTAAACCTGATATATCAGGACACAATCCGCAAAATGGGGATAGACCCAACGAAAATTTGCCACAGCAATATGATATGTCTCCAACGTATCTATAATTTTTGATTGCTCCATGCTATATTGTCTACTGTTTTGGGCAATATTGGGCTTTGTTTTCCACTTTTGTATTATTTTTGGGACTAACCTATTAATCGGAGGCCCAGCCTAGATTTGCTGTTTTATACCTATTTCAGTGTTTCGAAGAAAAGGAATATCAGACGGAGTCGAAACGGAACGAAATCAACTAGAGAAGTTATTTTTGGAACGAAAGCCACCGGATAGACTTGGACTCCACGTCATGAGATACTGGAGGTGCTCACGAGGGTGGGGGCGCCCCCCCTTAGGGCGCGCCCCCGCCTCGTGAGCCCCCGTAGCTCCTCTGGCGTACCCCCTGCACCCATATATACCTACGTATCGTAAAACATCCAGAACAGAGATTAGATCGGGAGTTCCACCGCCAGAAGCCTCCGTAGCCACCAAAAGCCAATCTAGACCCGTTCCGGCACCCTTCCGGAGGGGGGGAACCCTCACCGTTGGCCATCTTCATCATCCCGGCGCTCTCCATGACGAGGAGGGAGTAGTTCTCCCTCGGGGCTGAGGGTATATACCAGTAGCTATGTGTTTGATCTCTCTCTCTCTCTCTCGTGTTCTTGATTTGGCACGATCTTGATGTATCGCGAGCTTTGCTATTATAGTTGGACCTTATGTTTCTCCTCCCCCTCTTCTCTCTTGTAATGAATTGAGTTTCCCCTTTGAAGTAATCTTATCGGATTGAGTCTTTAAAGATTTGAGAACACTTGATGTATGTCTTGCCGTGCATATCTGTGGTGACAATGGGATATCACGTGATTCACTTGATGTATGTTTTGGTGATCAACTTGCGGGTTCCGCGCATGAACCTATGCATAGGGGTTGGCACACACTTTCGTCGTGATTCTCCGGTAGAACTTTGGGGCACTCTTTGAGGTCCTTTGTGTTGGTTGAATAGATGAATCTGAGATTGTGTGATGCATATAGTATAATCATACCCACGGATACTTGAGGTGACATTGGAGTATCTAGGTGACATTAGGGTTTTGGTTGATTTGTATCTTAAGGTGTTATTCTAGTATTAACTCTAGGGCTGTTTGTGACACTTATAGGAATAGCCCAACGGTTGATTGGAAAGAATAACTTTGAGGTGGTTTCGTACCCTACCATAATCTCTTCTTTCGTTCTCCGCTATTAGTGACTTTAGAGTGACTCTTTGTTGCATGTTGAGGGATAGTTATGTGATCCAATTATGTTATTATTGTTGAGAGGACTTGCACTAGCGAAAGTATGAACCCTAGGCCTTGTTTCAACGCATTGCAATACCGTTTACGCTCACTTTTATCATTAGTTACCTTGCTGTTTTTATATTTTCAGATAACAAAAACCTTTATCTACTATCCATATACCACTTGTATCACCATCTCTTCGCCGAACTAGTGCACCTATACAATTTACCATTGTATTGGGTGTGTTGGGGACACAAGAGACTCTTTGTTATTTGGTTGCAGGGTTGCTTGAGAGAGACCATCTTCATCCTACGCCTCCTACGGTGATAAACCTTAGGTCATCCACTTGAGAGAAATTTGCTACTGTCCTACAAACCTCTGCACTTGGAGGCCCAACAATGTCTACACGAAGAAGGTTGTGTAGTAGACATCAAGCTCTTTTCTAGCGCCATTGTCGGGGAGGTGAGTGCTTGAAGGTATATCTTTAGATCTTGCAGTCGAGTCTTTTAGTTTCTTGTTTTATCACTAGTTTAGTCTATAAAAGAAAATTACAAAAAAATGGAATTGAGTTTGTCTCATACGCTTCACCTTTTTTAATATCTTTCGTGAGTATGATGGAAAGGATAATTGAGCTCAAGTGCTAGAAGAAGAAATCTATAAAATGTTTGGCACTAAATATTTGAATGATGAGCATGATTGCAATGTTGTTAGTATGAATTCCTTGAATATCCATGATGCTAATGATATGCAAAGCCACAAGCTTGGGGAAGCTATGTTTGATGAAGATGATAATTTTTGTCCCCCAAGTTTTGATGAGCAAATTTATTATGATGAAAGCATGCCTCCTATTTATGATGATTATATTGATGAAAGTAGATTTGGAGAGGTCATGACTTTATTTTGTGATGAATCCACTATTCCGGAAGAGGTTCCAATTGATTATGAGAACAAAGTTGCTATCTATGATGATTATTGTGATGACTTGTATGCTATAAAGAATAATGATATCCATGAAACTTGTCATCATGATTTCAGTTTTTAATTGGATTATGCCTCACATGATAATTATTTTGTTGAGCTTGCTCCCACTACTATTCATGAGAAGAAATTTGCTTGTGTGGAGAGTAGTAAATTTTCCATGCTTGTAGATCATGAAAAGAACGCTTTAGGTGCTGGTTATATTGTTGAATTCATTCATGATGCTACTGAAAATTATTATGAGGGAGGAATATATGCTTGTAGGAATTGCAATAATATCAAGTTTCCTCTCTATGTGCTTAAAATTTTGAAGTTATGCTTGTTTTGCCCTCCTATGCTAATTCATTATTGTTTCCATAAGTTGTTTGCTCACAAAATCCCTATGCATAGGAAGTAGGTTAGACTTAAATGTGCTAGTCATATTCTTCATGATGCTCTCTTTATGTTTCAATTCTTATCTTTTATGTGAGCATCATTGAAATCATCGTGCCTAGCTAGGGGCGTTAAACGATAGCGCTTGTTGGGAGGCAACCCAATTTTATTTTTATTCCTTGCCTTTTGTTCCTGTTTAGTAATAAATAATTCATCTAGCCTCTGCTTATATGTGGTTTTATGTGTTTAATTAGTGTTTGTGCCAAGTAGAACCTTTGGGAAGACTTGGGGAAAGTCTTGTTGATCATGCTGTAAAAAACAGAAACTTTAGCGCTCACGAGAATTACTGACATTTTTATTTGGAGAGTGCTATTTAGTTAATTATTTTTTCAGATGATTAATAGATAAACACCTCAGGTCCAGAAATTTATTTGAGAATTTTATGAGTTCCATAAGTATACGTTTGATCCAGATTACTACAGACTGTTCTGTTTTTGACAGATTCTGTTTTTCATGTGTTGTTTACTTATTTTGATGAATCTATGGCTAGTAAAATAGTTTATAAACCATAGAGAAGTTGGAATACAGTAGGTTTAACACCAATATAAATAAATAATGAGTTCATTACATTACCTTGAAGTGGTGTTTGGTTTTCTTTCGCTAACGGAGCTTACGAGTTTTCTGTTAAGTTTTGTGTTGTGAAGTTTTCAAGTTTTGGGTAAGGATTCGATGGACTATGGAATAAGGAGTGGCAAGATCCTAAGCTTGGGGATGCCCAAGGCACCCCAAGGTAATATTCAAGGACAAACAAGAGCCTAAGCTTGGGGATGCCCCGGAAGGCATCCCCTCCTTCGTCTTCGTTCATCGGTAACTTTACTTGGAGCTATATTTTTATTCACCACATGATATGTATTTTGCTTGGAGCGTCAATTTATTTTTTTAGAATTTTCTTGCTGTTATTTAGAACAATGTTTTGCATCTTTTATTTCAATAAAAGTGGCATTGATAGTCTTTACTATGCCTATGTTACAAGTATACATGTTGCTGTTTGAAAACAGAAAGTTTACCGCTGTTGCAATAATTCCCTAGAAAAGTCAGGATGTGATAAAATGTTGAAAACTTTTGCATATTAAGCTATGATAAATTTACTACAGTGGGAATTTTATTTCATAATTTTTGGAGCTAGGGAAGTATGGATGTTGCAGCATTCTTTACAGACTATCCTGTTTAGGCAGATTGCTGTTATGTTTGCATTGTTTGCATATGTTTGCTTCTTTAATGATTCTATTTGATGATAGGACTATTAAATATGCAGAGGCATTTAGTATGCAATTTATAATAATAATTTTAGTGATTTGCTACAGTAGAGTATGATAAGGTTTTGGCAATGGTTTATACTAACTTATCTCACGAGTCCTTGTTGAGTTTTGTGTGCATGAAGCTTTTGAGATTTAGGGAGACCATGATATGAGAGGAACTAAGGAGACACAAAAGCTCAAGCTTGGGGATGCCCAATGCACCCCAAGATAATATTTCAAGAAGTCTCAAGAATCTAAGCTTGGGGATGCCCCGGTTGGCATCCCACCTTTCTTCTTCAACAATTATCGGTTAGTTCCGGTTGATCCTAAGTTTTTGCTTCTTCACATGATGTTTGCTATTCTTAGAATGTCATTTTATTTTGCTTTGCTTGCTATTCGAATAGAATACCAAGATCTGAAATTATTAAATGTTAGATAATCTTCACATAGTTGCATAATTATTCAACTACTCATTGATCTTCACTTATATCTTTCGGGGTAGTTTGTTGTTTGCTCTAGTACTTCACTTATATCTTTTAGAGCATGGTGGTAG